>NC_134778.1:92396422-92401422 GCF_046742065.1 Oratosquilla oratoria
GGGTAGATATAAATGAGTGCATAGAGGGATTAGGGAGGAACGTCAATGTAGTAGTACTGGGAGACCTTAATGCTAGGGTAGGAAATGAACCAGTTGACGGAGTGTTTGGAAATGTGGAGTTCCAGGAAAGAATCGTAGTAAAGAGTTGATGGTGGAGATGCGTCTAGAAAGAGAGTTGATTATAGCAAATACAGTGTTTAGGAAGAAAGTAAAGCATAAGTACACATGGGAGAGGGTGGTGGATGGAAGGTGGTAGATAGACTGTTAATGGACTATGAAATGGTAGATAGGAGTATAATAGGAAGAGTTAAGGATGTACATGTGCTAAGGGGAGAGAGTGGGGGGATATCAGATCATTTTTTTGGTGGAAGATAACTTGAGAGTGAGTTGAGGTAAGTTGAGAGTGGAGGATAGATGGAGAAAGAGGAAAAGGATAAAAGGTAGGGAGGTGCTTAGAGTGAACTCTTTAAATGAAAAGGAAAAGGAGTATAAGAAGAAGCTGAGAGAGGAGTGGGAGGGAGTGAAGGATAGAGTAGAGCTAGGAGTGGAGGAGGAATGGGGATGGTTCAAGGAGGGAATCACAAGGTGTGCAAAGATGGTGTGTGGAACAAGAAGGATGGGTGGAAATAGAAGGAAGGGTAGTGAATAGTTGAGGAAACAAAGAAGGTTGTAGAAGAGAAGAAGCGAGCTTTCACATACTAGTTACAAAATAGGACGAGGGAGTCATATGAGAGGTACAAAGTAAAGAGAAGAGAAGTAAAACACAAGGTAAAGGAGGCAAAGAGGAGAGCAGATGTGAAACGGGGTAAAAGTATGAAAGAAATTTGAAAGTAATAAAAAGATGCTCTGGAAAGAAATTAAGAGAGGAAGAGGAGGCGAATCGAGTAGAGAAGAAAAGGTAAAAGGTGCAGATGGAGAGATAATAATAGAAGAAAAGGCAGTAAGAGGAAGATAGGCAGAGTATTTAAAGGAGTTGCTAAATGTGAAGGAGGATAGGGAGGGAAAGATAGTTGCAGTGGGAAGTGCTAAGAAAATTACCATGATGAGTAAGGAAAATGGAGGAGAAATAAGGAAGGATGATGTGAAGGTAGTTGTTAAGATGATGGGAGCATGTAAGGCACCTGGTCGTGATGGATGCCATGCAGAATGTCTAAAAAAAAAAAAGGAGATACAGTGATGGTGGACTGGCTGATGAGGTTATTCAATGTTTGTTGGAGAGAGGATAGAGTGCCGAAGGACTGCAGGAGTGCCTGTATAGTTCCACTTTACAAGGGAAAGGGGGACAAGTGTGAGTGTAGCAGTTTCAGAGAGATTAGCTTGTTAAGTGTAGTTGGGAAGGCTTATGAGAGGATCTTGACTGAGAGGATTAGGAGAAGAACAGAGGGAGCAATTGGTGAATAACAGTGTGGATTCAGGACAGGTAGAGGTTGCGTAGATCATTTTTGTGGTAAGACAGATATATGAGAAAGCTATAGGAAATGGTAAGGATGTTTTTTGGGCTTTTATGGATCTGGAAAAGGCTTATGAAAGGTAGACAGGAAGGCACTGTGGGAGGTTTTGCAGATATACGGGATAGGAGGAAAACTTCTAGGAGCTGTCAAGAGTTTTTTACGAGAGTAGTAGAGCATGTGTCAGGAGTAGAAATGGAAAGAGTGAGTGGTTCGATGTAAAGCTGGGACTTCGTCAGGGATGTGTTATGTCGCCCTGGCTATTCAACTTATACATGGACGGGGTGGTGCGAGAGGTAAATGCAAGGGTAGTGGGTCAGGGACTGGAGATATTTAGAAAAATGGAGAAAAGTGGGAGGTGAACTAGCTGTTGTTTGCGGACGACACTGTGCTTGTAGCAGGATCAAAGGAGGGATTGAGAAAGTTGGTGACAGAGTTTGGGAGAGTGTGTGAAAGAGAGTTGAAGATAAATGTGGGTAAAAGTAAGGTGATGAGATAACAAGGGGTGAAAGTGACAGCAGACTGGAAGTAAGCATTAAGGGAGAGCGACTTGAAGAAGTGGATAGTTTTAGATACTTGGGTTCGAATGTGGCAGGAAAGGGTGGAGGGGAGGTGGAGGTAGAATGTAGATTGAGAGAAGCGATGTATTAATAAGTGTAATGAGGAATAGACATCTGGGAATAGTTGCTAAGAGGATTTTGTATGAAGGAGTGATTGTGCCAACAGCACTGTATGGGGCAGAAACATGGAACATAAGAGAGAAAGAGAGAATGAGTTTGAATGTGTTTGAGATGAAATGCCTGAGAAGTATGATGAGGGTTACTAGGCTGGATAGAGTGAGAAACGAGGAGGTGAGGAGGAGAACAGGGGTGATAAGGGAGTTGGGAGATAGGGTGGGTGAAGTAGTAATGGGTTGGTTTGGACACATGGCAAGAATGAGTGAGGAAAGGCTAGTAAAAGAGGTATGGAAGGCAGATGTTGGGGGAGTGAACATGAGGGGACGACCTAGGACGAGATGGATAGATGAGGTAAAAGGGGCTTTGGGGAAGAGGGGAATGTCTGTCTAGGAAGGACGGGAGAGGACAGAAGACAGGGGTGAATGGAGAATGGTTGTATATGGATGATGCTGTGATGCATGAACTGGAATGGGTGGGGGGATGGGGGGGTGAAGTAGTATGTGTGAAAAAAAAATTATGCAGCCCAAAGGGATTTCTCCCCGTCTTCTCCTTTTCGGCATGAGGGGACGGAGAAGGGGGGTCGCCGAGCTAATGAAGCGGCCTTGTTGTGAATGTGCTGTGTCTTGCGACACTGCCTCTGACCCAGGACAGTGGACAAGATGCAGGGATGACCCGTCATCCAGGAGGTACCAAGATAAGAGGTAGGGTAGAGGCTGTAGGGGAGTGGAGTGTATTAGGGATGGAATGGGTGGGAATGGTTTTTATGCCTTTTTCGTTTTGGTTACCTCTCTTGTAATGGGGAAAAAGCCTTTGTTATATGTATGTGTGTATATATTGTGTGTGTGTGATTTTGCGTATGCGCGTTTGTGTTAGATGATAGAACAAATAATAAAGAGGAAAAGAGAATTCTTTTGTGTATATTTTTTATGTGTGTGAGCTTGAGACGTTTATCGAAAACGTGATAGTCATCAGAGAGCGGGGGAGGGAGAAGGAAAAAGAGAGAGAGAGAGAAGGTAAAGGCGTAAGAGGAAGAGAAGCAGAAAGCCAGAGAAAGAGAACTGGACGTTCTTTTGTAGGTAAAAATTTTTGAATGCGCGAGTGAGAGGAAGCGGATTTGTCGAAAACATGATGGCCGCCATTAAGGTGACAATATGACCCACGGACTCGGAACTCGGCAAGTAAAACCCGTGTTTTCGGGGGAACGGAGGGGGAGAGAACTCGTGGGGGTTGGTGGGAACAAGAAATGGGAGGAGCTGACTGTGTCACGAGAGAAAGAAAGGGAGGAAGGGAGTGAGAGGAGATGGTTGGAGAACAAGGGACGGAGATAGTAAGAAGGTGAGTTAGCTGGAAGGGTGTCTGTGTAAATAAGTGAAAGTAGTAAATGAGACAAGAATACACGAAATTGGAGGAGAGGGGCGGCGGGGAATGGGGAAGAACAGGAAAGGGAGAGGCCAAGAGTACTGAGGAGAGAGAAAGGAGACTAAAGAATTGTGTTGTAAAAAAAAAAAAAAAGAGGTGAAAGTTACGATTATTGGGAGGAAGAAGACGAGGAAACTCACAGAAACTTAAGTATACCAATAGCAAAACATAAAGAACTTCCGTGTATTTTTGGACAGAGCGATGTTGCTGGGAGGAGTCGAGTCACAGGGACTGGAAAAAGCACGTTAGGATGGGGCAGACTGTCCAGATTTTGGGCGAGTGGCAAGAAAAGAGACCCCTATACTTAAGTATATTTAAGTAAACATCATGTGAGGACTGAGTGTTTATTAGCACGAACGTTTCACTTATTATAGCTTTATTAAGTACATAGTTGTGGTACACAAATCTGAGAATAATTAGGAAGATCCGGGGAAATGCGGGGAGGTCACTGGAGGCTAGCGAGGAGTCGAGGGAATAATTATGTGTGCTAGTAATTTTTTTCATACTTCAGCTTGTCGGCAACTGCCAATCACACACTCATCTAATTAACATCGGGTTTAATCATAGATATAGATCAATTGAACCTGGGTCAACCATAATGGAATGTTTAAAGTACGCCAACATGTCGAAGGGATAACCGAGGTAAGTCCTGTGGGATGCATATTGGACGATGTACATACGGCAGCAGGCAACAAAGCGCTCTGCAGGTATTTCCTCTGCAGTATGTGTGCTTGCATCCTCATTTGGGCTCACGCGCGAGAGAGTGTGTTACGGACAATTACATCATCCTATAGTTTATACTTCCTATATAACTGTAAACCTTATCTGTATTAAGATAATTTAATCCCTTATAATTGCAATTCATAAGCCTGATTTACCTGTATTGCTAGAACCTCAATAGTGAAATATTACGCGGGAAAGTATCCCTTTTATAATTCTGAACATAAGATAGAGACAAATTTAACCATTCTTAGCAAAGAAATGCAACCAAGTTTGTCTTCCAAAACAAATAAAACCTGAAATGTCCTATCAACAAGGCTTAACATTCCACTTGTCGTTTTACTGCCTCTGTTCTCTCTCTGCAAGACTTACAGAGAGTTGCTGTAATCACTCTGAGACCCAAGTTCTATCTATAAAGAATTTACTCTGTATTTTGCTTATATTCTCCTTAACAACAATTAAAAATTGCCTTCTCTGTTTTAGAAATTATTTGTAACTTGTCTGCCCAGGAGGTTAAAAATGGATACAGTCTGACAAATGGACCGTATCAAAAATTTTATGTAAATCCATGTGCATCGTATCTAGCACTTCACTATGACCCAAATGTATGAAAATAAGAAAAAATAACATATTTTTATAAAATTATGTTGTGAGTATTTACTTACAAATAAACCAACCTCTGAATGATTGACTCATTACTAGTAGTTTGACGGAGTTGATAAACTTGGCTTTGCAT
>NC_134778.1:92406422-92416422 GCF_046742065.1 Oratosquilla oratoria
TCCTAATGCACTTTCCACCCCTGTTCTCCTCCTCACCTCCTTATTTCTCACTCTATCTAGCCTAGTAACCTCTATCATACTTTTCAGGCATTTCATCTCAATAACATTCATACTTCTTCTCTATTCCTCTCTTATGTTCCATGTTTCTGCCCCATACAGTGCTGTCGGCACAATCTCTCCTTCAAACAACCTCTTCTTAGTATCTATTCCCAAATGTTTATTTCTCATTAAACTTATTAATCCCCCAAGGCATTTACTCGCTTCTCTTAATCTATATTTTACCTCCACCCCCACTCCTCCCCTTCCTGCCACATTCGCACCCAAGTATCTAAATCTATCCACTTTCTCCAGTCTCTCTTCCTTAATACTCACTTCCAGTCTGCTGCCACTATCTCCCCTTGTACATCTCATCGCCTTGCTTTTACCCACGTTTATCTTCAACTCTCTTCTTTCACACACTCTCCCAAACTCTGTCACCAACTTCCTCAATCCCTCCTCTGATCCTGCTACAAACGCAGTGTTGTCAGCAAAGAAGAACTGGCTTATCTCCCACTTTTCTCCATTTTCTTTAACCATTTCCAATCCTTGACCCACTACCCTTGCATTCACCTCTCGTACCACCCCATCCATGTATAAATTGAACAGCCAGGGCGACATGACATCCTGTCGAAGTCCCACCTTTACCTCAAACCACTCACTCTCTTCATTTCTAATCCAAACACAAGTTCTACTACTCTCGTAAGAACTCTTGACTGCTTTTAACAGCTTTCCTACCATCCCATATATCTGCAAAACCTCGCACAGTGCCTTCCTGTTGACCTTGTCATAAGCCTTTTCCAGATCCATAAAAGCCCAAAATACATCCTTATATTTTCCTATAGCTTTCTCACATATCTGTCTTACCACAAAAGTCTGATCTACACTACCCTTACCTGTCCTAAACTCACACTGTTCCTCACCAATTACTCACTCTGTTCCTCTTCAAATCCTCACAATCAAGACACCATAAGCCTTCCCAACTACACTTAAGAAGCTGATCCTTCTGAAACTACTACACTTGTACTTGTCAACCTTTCTCTTGTAAAGTGGAACTATACAAGCACTCTTCCAATCCTCCAGCACTCTACCCTCTCTTAAACAAACATTAAATAACCTCACCAGCCAGTCCACTATTACTGTACCTCCTTTTTTCAGGCATTCTGCATGGCATCCATCCAGACCAGGTGCCTTACATGAGCCTCATTGTCTTAACAGCTGCCTTCACTTCATCTTTCCTTATTTCTCCTCCATTTTCCTCAATCAAAACGGTCATTTTCTTAGCGTTTCCCACTGCAACTACCTTTCCTTCCCTATCCTCCTTCACGTTTAGCAACTCCCCAAATTACTCTGCTCAGCTTTCTCTCACTGCCTTCTTTTCCATTATCATCTCTCATCTGTACCTTTTACCTTTTCCTCTCTACTTGATTCGCCTCCTCTTCCTCTCTTAATTTCTTTCTAAAACGTTTTTATTAATTTAAAAATTTTCTGTCATACTCATACCCCATTTCACATCTACTCTCCTCTTTGCCTCCTTTATCTTATGCTTTACTTCTCTTGTCTTTACTTTGTTCCTCTCATATGATTCCCTTGTCATAATTTGTAACCAATCTATGAAAGCTTGATTCTTCTCTTCTACACCCTTCTTTGCTTCCTCATCACACCACTCACTGCCCTTCCTTCTATTTTCTCCCGTTCTCCTTGTTCCACACCATCTTTGCACACCTTATGACTCCCTCCTTGAACCATTCCCATTCCTCCTCGACTCCTAGTTCTACTCTATCCTTCAATCCCTCCCACACCTCTCTCAGCTTCTTATACTCGATCTCCTTTTCTTTCTCATTTAAGCAGTTCACACTAAGTACCTCCCTCCTTTCTGTCCTTTTCCTCTCTCTCCACCTATTCTCCACTCTCAACTTACCTTCCACCAAAAAAATTATCTGATATTCCCCCTCACTCCCCTTAAAATATGTGCATCCTTAACTCTTCCTATTAACGCTCTATTTACCACCCTTCCATCCACTACCCTCTCCCATGTGTACTTATGCTTGACTTTCTTCCTAAACACTGTATTTGCTATCATCAGTTCTCTTTCTAGACACATCTCCACCATCAACTTTCCACTACGATTCTTTCCTGGAACTCCATATTTCCCAATCACTCCGTCTATTGATTAATTTCCTACCCTAGCATTAAGGTCTTCCAATACAACTAAATTAACATTTCTCCCTAATCCCTTTATGCACTCATTTAAATACATCTGAAAAGCCTCCGCTTACTCTACGCTCTTCTCACTACCAGGCCCATACGCACTTACAAAAAGCCACGTCTCCCTTCCCAACTTCACCTTCATCCACATTAACTTTAAAGAAACCTACTTCCACTCCACTACACGCTTACCTATCTCTTCACTTACTAGTATAAGCACCCCTTCTCTCCCTCCTCCTCTCTTCACTCCTGAGAACCTCCCAGCTACTTCGAATCTCACACTCGCCCCACCCTTTCAACTTAGTTTCACTCAGTGCCAACACATCTATCTCTCTTCTCACAAATATACTGCCTATCTCTCCCCTTTTACTCTCATCTGTACCACATCCATGCACATTAAAAGACCCAAAACTTAGGGTGCTGGTTGGAAAACTCCTAGAACCTCTTATGTCTTTACTTTCTTTTAGGAATGTCCCCTTTTTGGCTAGAGGTTGCAGGGTTCCTAGTCCTATCCCCATCCCGTTTTTTCTCGCCTCTTACGACTCAAGTGGTAAGATTTGGTGGTAGCATTCGTTTCTCCCACCACAGGGTAGGCAAAAAATGAAATGAATATTCAGAAAAATGGTACAGGACAGTAACAAGGGATGGAGGACAGAATAACGGAGGGACAGTCGCTGAATAATAAAAGTGTCATAATTTCTCTTTGAACGAGTCTTCCTCTATCACGGACAAAATGATGTGTGACTCTGGTCCGTAGGGGCGCCCGATATAGACTCTTAAGTATAAACTGTATGCTACTTTGCCACAATAACATGTAGCCAATGCCCCAGATGGGTATATATATATATATATATATATATATATATATATATATATATGTACATATATATAATATATATATATATATATATATATGTACATATATATAATATATATATATATATATATATATATATATATATATTTATATTTATATATATATATATATACGTACGTAATGTTATATTGCATAATTTCGAGTCAACATTCAATAATCATGCATTATTAAACGTGTATTCTCACTATTCTTCATTATTTGTGTGGGCAATGACGTCGTTTATTTATTCTTGTGAGGTCAGAAAAACGTAGTCCGGGCTGGATAGCCATTGGACTAACATTCATAAACCTCAACAAATTTTTATTCGTCTGCCGCTTCGAAAATAAGAATATGCATTACTTTCTGTGTTTTTTATTATTATTATTAATTCTGTCTTTTGGCGTTATCATCGTATGTAATGTGGTACGTTGTGCATCGCTCTCTGTAGTATGAGTAGGAAGACTTGGAGAAAAGCCTAGTGGTCGACGGTGACTGCCACTGGTTCAGGCTGTCTAAGGTCATAAGGCACAGGTGGTAGTTATGATATCACTTAAGAACCTCACGATGTAGTACTTATTTGATCAAACCATACAGTAAGGACTCTCCGTAACCTCTTGGGACTCTTCATCTATAACCCAATTTGAGCGTCGTAAAGAGATTTCAGTCTGCTCTTTTTTTTCTCAAAAGTAACCTGGTGAGTAATATTATAGTAATTTCATCTCAATGGCCCAGACTGGGGTACATTTGAAAACAGATCTACCTTAACCTTTCGGTCTCATGATGATGAATTATTTTGTGCAAGAAATGGAAACAAAAACGTACAAGAGTTTTGTTGACTGGGAAAACTCATTTCTTTGATAAAAATTTCGGCTGTTTGATCATGTATGACTGTTCTCATTTGAGTGTGTATGTGTTTATATTTGTATGTGTGTATATGTGTGCGCGCGCGTCTTTGAGTATGTTTATGTTTATGTAGGTGTGTGTCTGTGTGCGTATGTATGTGTGTGTGTGTGTGTGTGTGTGTGTGTGTGTGTGTGTGTGTGTGTGTGTGTGTGTGTGTGTGTGTGTGTGTGTGTGTGTGTGTGTGTGTGACTCATAATGGTCTTGGATCACATGCAAACTCGAGATCGACAGCAATGACTATTGGATAAGAGTTGGGAGCTCGTATAGTCCAATCTACGGGCAATGTTGTTTTGATCCAAATAGGATACCACCCCTTTTCATATGTTGTTCTATTAGACCGAGATCAGAGATCAATAAAATAGATAGAATAATAATAATAATAATAAAAGTAGTAGTAATGATTGTTTAATGTTGTTGATGAGTTCGACACGGTATCCACTGCCCACATAATGAAAAGTGTCATCCGGTAGGGAAGAATTAAACTTTAACACTTAACTTCAGAGAGGATCGACGGGATTTATGTCCTCCACCTAATTCACCCGATAAACCCGCCACATGGTTGTCCAGAATGAGAGTAACGTTTCCTTATAAAAGATCATGAGATTATCCAACAGCGAGACCTGAATGCAGGGGAGATACGATTGGTCTGTGGTCTAGGGCGGCTCGGGAGACAAAAGAGAGCAATGTGTCTTCTGGAATGTAGTGTTGAAGAGAAAACAAGATGAATTTGTGAATGAAAGAAAAGAAAACAGATGGGTCTCCCCTCCGATGAAATCTGCATTCCTGATTTATTTACCAGTGGTCATTGTTTCAGAATGGAGTGAATGGATTGAGTTTGATTAGATTATTAGATCAAGGAGACCTTAATCAATTATTCATATGATTTATTATTATCGTCATCATTATTATTATTATTATTATTATTATTATTATTATTATTATTATTATTATTATTATTATTATTATTATTATTATTATTATTATTATTATTATTATTATTATTATTATTATTATTATTATTATTATTATTATTATTATTATTATTATTATTATTATTATCATTATAATTAGTATTTGTATTGGTATTAGTATTTATTAATTAAGTACGTTTTGACAGCTTCATTATTATTTCTTTTACGTTATGGGTCATAGTTATAACATATATGAATTATCATTAGCTTAATAATGACCACACACACGAGCGCGCACACACACACACACACACACACACACACACACACACACACACACACACACACACACACAACACACACACACACACACACACACACACACACACACACACACACACACACACACACACACACACACACACACACACACACACGCGCGCGCAGACGCACACACACACGAGCACACACACACACACACACACACACACACACACACACACACGCACACACACGCGCACACACACACACACACACACACACACACACACAAAATCGTGTGTATATACTCATGTATATATATATATAAATATATATATATATATATATATATATATATATATATGTGTGTGTGTGTGTGTGTGTGTGTGTGTGTGTGTGTGTGTGTGTGTGTGTGTGTGTGTGCATGCATACAGTACATGCATATACATAATCAGTCAACCATTTATAGTCCAGTGTTAAACGTGAGCCTTTTGCAAACATTTCCATGATTTGCATGACTACACCGTCCTCTGTTACGTCATCCATGCAAACTTCTGTATCTCGCCTCTCCACCTACTGTCTGGTCTTCCGCTTCCACGCTTCCCATCTCACGGCATCCAGTTATTAATACATTTGTTCGTACTCCTGTCCTTCTTTCTGGTAAGCTTCCATTTCTATTTCTTTATCGCCCTCACAGTATCTTTCTCTTCAGTCTGGTACCTGGAGCTCTTCTTATCATTCTCCTGTGTGCACTCCATCATTTCGTCTCCAACGCCTTCGTCTGTTTCTAAGTTTCATATACCTAGTAGATTTATAGCGTTATACACTGTAAATATTTCCTCTCAAAGAGTTGCGATACGCCACTTTATATAATTTTCATTATCTTTAGTGTGTTTGAACATCTGACCAAAATAATTCATTATTCTCTTGAACTTCTACGAGACTTTTTGAATTTTTGAGTTGAATCTTACTTTAGTTTTACTCTTATTTTCAAACCTACTTTGAGACTTTCTCTGATGATGGCAATCAACGCATTTTGCAAGGCTTTCCCTGTTCTTGAAATAATATATGATACGCAAATCTAAAATGTTTGAATAATTTTTTTTATTAATGTTCAAACCTTTTCCTCCCCAACTCAGCTCTGAAAACCTCTTCCAGGCATGTTGCAATTAGCTTTGCATCACCTTGCTTTTCTCATTTCTCTTTGTCTTTTCAGTATCTATATGTAATCGATTTATAGCCGTATTCTATACATAAATGTTGACTTCACTCAGTACCACGATATCCCAGCTGATGTTCTCCAGTTCTTTCGTGTTTAAGGTCGAGTCATTTTCTCCCCTATAGCTACATCTATATGAAGCTGTTTACACCAGAGAAGATGCCTAAACCATATATATATACACTCCAATATGATGGTTTCTGGTGTTTGTCCGAATATGATATTATTTCCTTCCGACCTCTTCCTCCCACTCCACTACACGTCTCCGGATACAGGCGATGCAGAACAGACCAAAGGCAGACTTCCTGTTACTGAACTGAAGTATAATATGAACTTCTCTCTCACTTAAAATGCTGATGGATAGTACATCTAGAAGCATTTCCAGTGAGAGAGGAGTTCAAACTGTACTTTAGTTCATAAAACAAGAGGTCTACCTTTTCTGTGTGCTGCGTCGCCTGTGTTGTATGCGCTTAAGTTAAGGTCAGTCAGCATTCATTTGAGAAACGCCACTCTAAGAATGAGTATAAATGATTATTTTATTATAAAAGGCCATGTCATCAGCTATATTCTCGTTCATTTCTAGATGTAAATATTGTTCAGTGTATTTACTTCTGTTTTATTGTAATTCTTACTTTATGTAAGTGTTACCTTTTTTCTAACGTTTCTCTAGTTGTTTGTTGCAATTATCCGAAATGATGTCTCATTGAAGATCAAACGTCAAATTACATGAATAATTATGAATAACTTGATTACAGTCGCATACGAGAAGGAAATATTATGATTAGAAAAATAGAAAATATTAAGAGCTAGTAACAACTTGTGTGTGTGTGTGTGTGTGTGTGTGTGTGTGTGTGTGTGTGTGTGTGTGTGTGTGTGTGTGTGTGTGTGTGTGTGTGTGTGTGTGTGTGTGTGTGTGTGTGTGTGTGTTTGCTTGCATGGGTGCGTGTATATCACTGTTTCGCAATACTGAAAACGTTCATATTCAAAATCTAAAATGAAGAAGGGCTTGGAAATTTAAGTTTTCATATTTGCTCAACTTTGGTTTACTTGAAGAAAAATTGGCAAGTGACCTCTTTGCAGTCATTTACTTCTGATTTCTTTGAACCTTGATTAGGATAGGCAGACAAAAAAAAAAAAAAAAAAAGCGAAATAAGAAATAAAATATGTAAGTAAAATTAAATACTCATTGTAGTCTAGGTTAGTAAAAGCATGAGAAAAAGGGAGTATGGGAGAGTAATAGAGAAATAGGAGAAGGGAGAGGAGGAGGAGGGAAATGAGATGAAGAGGAGGAAGAAGAGGAAGAAGGTCTCAGAGGAATGGAGAAGGGAAGGAATAATCCTTCCACAATGAGATTTAGCGATAAATCTGTTCAGAGGAAAATCCTTCGGAACAATATCTCTGGATAGCTAAATCCTCCCTGTCCCATCCTTTCTCTCGTCCTGGGCACTAACTGTCTTCAGCTCCATCCTTGAATCGGACACCTCCTTCCCCTCATCCCCCCCCTCCCTCTCCCGCCTCCATCCTATTGCTGGACCTGGTCTTCCCTTCCTTCCTCCTCTCTTTAACCTTATTCTTGCTTCTCATCATTCTTTTCCCACCATGCTGTCTTTATTTTTTCTGTTTTATATTTCTCCCCTATTTTTGTGTAATCACCTATTATGCTTCACATCATTATCAAATTTTGATTATCCTTTCGAAATATTTTTACTTTGATGAATTCTTTATGCTCGTATTAATCGTTTTCTCTTTTGCTCATGTCAGATTTTTTTCTTATCGAATATTGTTGCTTCAATCGTAAAAACCAGTGTGGTCTCGTTGACTACACTTTAAACTTTTCGTCCATCTCACATTTCTTTGGTCGTTTGTGATGTACACCAATCGTTATATCTTTTCACTCCTATGATGTTTTTCCTCAGTTGAATAAAATCGTCTGGCGGCTCAAGGAATAAACAACTAAAGCAGTAACTCGATGCCAGAGGGTTAGGTATTTCGTGCGGTTTAGTTGATCTTACTTTCAGTAAATCCTCTTTCTGTCTTATAGTATCTCCATTGTAGTAACTCGTACATAAAGGAAGTCTCACGACAGTGTCCTCTTGCAATACCCCTGTAAATCTACAGTGAAAATGAATGTGTGTGTTTGTGTTTGTTTGTGTGTGTGTGTGTGTGTGTGTGTGTGTGTGTGTGTGTGTGTGTGTGTGTGTGTGTGTGTGTGTGTGTTCATATGTAGCATATGAAAGCGCTCTGCTTCGTTGAGATTTACTTTCCCAATGATCACTCTTGTATACATATATATCTGTAATATACATTATGTATATGTAGGCATGTGTACATATACAGTCAAAAAAATATTATATATATATATATATACATATATATATATGTATGTGTGTATATACATATATATATATATATATATACAATATATATATATATGTATATATATATATATATATATGTGTGTGTGTGTGTGTGTGTGTGTGTGTGTGTGTGTGTGTGTGTGTGTGTGTGTGTATACATATATATATATATATATTTATATATATATATATATATGTTCATATACGCAGACATATATAGGAATGCTAGAATGACAAAACGATATTATGAGAAAAATAATACTAAGAATTGAGTAATCGTACGGGTTCCCTTGCAATCACACTAACGTCAGTATCATAATAGTTTGGAAGAAAACATGAGGTTTCTTGAATATAAGTAATCTACTTTTTCCGCGCGGAATATCGTTTATATACGGCACACAGGAAAAGAGATGCCAAATGCCGCTGGCCGTATCTTCCTCCAGTTTCTAGAATATGCCCGAAGAAATATTCTTTACGTAAATATTACAGACTAATAATAAGTATTCACTTGCTAGCTCTAGGGCAGAACTTTTGTTACAGTAAGTAGACCAGAAATAATTAAATCAACTAGAGGTTTCTGTCATTTTGTAACAGTTTGAAGTTTGCGCGTCAAACTGGACGTTAGTAGGCGATGTGGGAGAGGAAAGGGATTTGGTGAGGCTTTCCTGCATGTGGACAAGGTCCATGAAAGAGGTTAAGTTCTCATTAGCTATGTTAGATTTAGCCTGTACAACGACCAATGTTTGGCGTCTGTATTCAATAAAAATAATGACTATGAACGTATTTACATTTACAATGTGTGAAAGGTAAAATTCCTACGTATAGAAAATACCAAAACACATACATATGCAAGTTCCTTGCAGTAGTAAGATATATGTATTAAGCACTAAGTTATTTTTACAATGAAATAGTGACGTATAACCGAGTTCTCTCAAGACTTTCCCAGTCTTTGGATAACGAAATCTTCCAGGCCTTCATGATTGACATGAGGTTGCTATGGCCACGCAAGCCTTGCATACACATCCTCAACATGCTATGGTTTTTATATACGTGTTTTCTACCTTAGGCATTACACCTGAGGACACACACACACGGCACATATGCACATGCACGACACAAGCCCGACACACACACACACACAAATACACACACATACACACACACACACACACACACACACACACACACACACACACACACACACACACACACACACACACACACACACACACACACACACACACACACA
>NC_134778.1:92426422-92433922 GCF_046742065.1 Oratosquilla oratoria
AACGTTTTCATTAATCAATTAATGTTATTCATTCATTTATCTTTTTATTTGTCTATTAATTATTCTATTTATTTACTCATCTATTTATTACGCTTTATAATTTATCTGTTTTTACCTTGTTTCCAACAAGGCATGGGTATAATTTACTCGTAGTTTCTTCCATATTTGGTAACGCTTTTATTATTATTTTGCTTGCCAGCGAAGACATCTTCGTCTTTGGACAAGATTCTCCTCTCATGACTTGGGCCTTTCCCCCCTCTTGACCCAGATGTCTTCAAACAGAGAATTTCTTCTTCTTAGGGCTTCTTCTCCTCCTTTCTTTTAGTCGTCATCTCCCCATCCAGTTTCTTCATTCTTTCTGAAATTTTGAATGCTATTAACCGCTGCCGAAGAGGTCTCATACTCATTGCGCGCACAGACACACATACACAGACTCTTAAAGACACACACATATACACACGCGCGCACACACGAGCGCGCTCACACACACACACACGCACACACACACACACACACACACACACACACACACACACACACACACACACACACACACACACACACACACACACACACACACACACACACACACACACACACACACACACACACACACACACACACACTTATACACACAGACACACACACACACACACTCACACACACACACACACACACACACACACACACACACACACACACACACACACACACACACACACACACACACACACACACACACACACACACATACACACACACACATACACACACACACACGCACACACACACACATACAAACAATGAATAAAAAGTGTGACACACACAATGAGTAAAAAGCGTGACACACACAATGAATAAAAAAGCGTGAGAGTAATAAGGTTAAATAAGTTTTCCTGGGATCGAAAAGGGTTACACAAGAATGATTAATTCCTTCGGTACTGAAAATATCGTAGACGAATGGACCAAGAAAGGAAAGAATCCCAGCAGGCATAGCAGAAGGATTGGTAATCACGCTACGGAGAGCAATTTAAGAAGGGTATAGGCAAGAACTGGTTTACCAAATGTTTGTTTAAAGGATGAAATAGACTTAATAACCATGTAGTGAGCGCTGAAACTATTAGTTGTTCAAGAAAGGTTAGATAACTATATGGATAGGGATGAAAGATGGTAAGGGACATGGAACTGCCTAGTGTAGGCCTCAATTCAAAAGTTCTTATGTTCTTATATTTAACTCGTTGACACTTAGAAGGGCCATTCGCATGTTTTAAGTTACTAGCGAAATTTTATGAACATATCATTTATTGCATACATATATATAGTTAGTCAATGGTTACGTTGTGGTTGAATTTAACTACTTAAACCATGTATTGAAGTATTTAATTTTTTTTTTTTTTTTTTTTTTTTTTTTTTTTTTCTTTTTCAAAGGGGTATCGAGAAAACTTCGAGGTCTCCAATAGGTATTACGGGCACTGAGAACGGCTATTTTTTCATCCGGCTTTTTGGGGCAGATTCGTAGCTCACAGCATTTGGTAATGTATTTGATATTCTGGAGGGAAAGAATTTTCCTTTGGCATATCAAATGGTGTTCTCTTGTTGAAAAAACTAGTTTACCATAGAGATTTTACGACGGAAAAAGTGCTGCAGGTGGGTGGTACGATCGATTAATTGGAGGTTGGAAGAAAAATAGTCCAGTGGGATAGCGCCTCAAGCTGAATAAAACCGTTTGGTCGTAGTTGTAACGAACACAAAACTTAGAAGAACGCGTGAATGGAGTTAATCAAGAGATGAGTCTCGTCTTTGAGGAGACCGGGATAGTGGTCGGGGTGTTGGGCCATCTCAGAAATCAATAGCAAACAAACAGGCAAATGAATTAATCACGCGACTGAAAGAACGTACAGACTACTACTCATGTATTTATCAAATGAATTGAAAAAAGTAAATAAATAGAATTAGATAGGAGAGTTAGATGGGGGCCCACGTTCAATGGCACTTAGAAAAAAATACTCACGATAGAACTCACAGACTTCCCTGCACAATCGTACTTAGATAAGAACACAAGAACATGGTGGAGACTGCAAGGGGCCATAAGGCCTAAACTAGGCTGTTCCATGTCCCTTACTGTCTGTGATCCCTAAGATAGCCCATTGTTTCAGCTCTCATTAAATGGTTACTAAGTCTATTCCATTCGATAACCACGCTGTTGGTAAACCAGATCTTACCTATTTCCTTCGTAATCAATCAAGAGTTCACCAAGGGGATCTAGATAGTTCTATAGTGTCTTTGGCTTTGGACCGCCGATAACTAGGACGTGACATGCCGTCTCTATGACATTATAGATGTCTTTACGATGGCATTCGTTTTCCATGACCTTATAGCTTGTCTATGCCGTCATATAACTTCTCAGTGATATCATATATATATTTTCCGCCGACTAAAAGACGCCATTAGAAAAAGGTGAGTTTTTCAGTCGGTGATACAAGGTGCCAGGCACCCTTGGGTAACCGTAAAGCGTTTTGAGTATGACCATCAACCCTCCAGGAAGGGATGTCGTGTTCCACCATTACCCGTTTCAAAATTCGCCGCAGTCGGTCGTGTTATGTCGTGTTCCATATGTTTAAAACTCTTTCAGTGTTGGCCACTGTTGCTTGTGTGGCATTGATTCCTTCGGCATGGTGGCACAATATATTGTGTTATGGTTAAGGACAGACGGTTTTATGCATTATAGGTGTCGGATTTTTTTTTTTATGTCGAAAATAAATTTAGCGCTTTTTCTGTGACAACTATTTTTCTTTGTGTGAATGCAGTTGTGTAGGGGCTGCGCAATGAATGTACAAAAACCCTAATTGGTAATGAAAAGGGCTATTGTGTGTAGAAAAGATTTAAGAAAGAAATAGACAAGAACTGATTTACCAATAGAGCTGTTAACGCATTGAATAGACGAGTAACCATGTAGTGAGCGCTGAAACTATTGGTTGCTTTAAGAGAATATCAGATAATTTTACAGATAGCAGAGCTGGGCGCGTTCATCGGTGCGTTCCACTTTAGTTTTGTCGCGGTTAGCGCTCCCAAACTATTAAAGCTTAAGAGACAGGTTCATACCGAAATAAAAGTCCGGTAGGCCACAAACTATACCAAAGAAAATTTTCGTAAGCCACATCCAAAAGGTATGCCAAACTAAAGTGGAACGCTCCGAGGAATGCATCTAAGAACGCATCTAGGAACGCGCCCAGCTATGATAGATAGAAATTACATGTGGTAAGGGACATGGAACTGTCTAGTGTAGGCCTTATGGCCTCTTGTAGTCTCCTCAATACTCGTGTTAGTAAAGGGAGCATTGTTGGCCCAGATTGCAGCTTCTCAGGTCAAATGAGATCATGAGAGATTGTTTCAGGCGCCACATCATGCAAATCTGCTGCAAGAATTGACACCCAATTAAGAGCCCAGATTTGACCTTTTATTTCCTCCAAGCTATAAATGAGGTCAACGACTCAATGCAAAATCGTGTTAGATGAAAGTCTCAGTAATATGTCATCAAACTCAAGTATCCAAAAGGTCTCTTATGTAGGTTGAAAAAGAAAGCCAAAGAAATAATCAACAAAAGTAAAGATAAAAATAAGAATGATAATAAATGTAATAATGAAACCAGATATATTACAGTACCAAACTCTAATGTCAGTTCATACCTAGACACTTTTCTCCTAAACGCGGGCATTAAAATAGCCAGGACGTCAGGTAACAAAGTAGGACATTTAGTAACACGTAACTACAACAATCCCACTAACGAAAACAGCGTTGTTTATAAAATCCCATGTAAAAGCTGTCCCTCTTCATATTTTGGTGAATCTGGTCGCGGACTTAATAAAAGGATAAATGAACATAAAAATGACGTAAAAGCCCATAGGACATCTAACTCCATAGTAATGCATGTGGATAAACATGGCCACCTTCCAGACTGGAACAACACAACCGTATTAAATATAGGATCATCCAAGAAACTAAGGAAGACAACTGAGGCAGCATATATCAACACTAATAACAACATTAACCATAGAGAAGGCCTTATATGTTTAGTAAAAACCACAAGCTTATTAATAGTAAAAGAATACGCAAATAAAATAACAGGCTCTCCGAAGCGTCCCATGAGATGACCCGTCCATGTATAAAATATCCTGTTACGTTTGAGTTGTTAGCTTTGTGATCAAGACCCTGCGGGTCGAAACGTTAAAGCGTGAAATTCTCCCATTACTCCTCGTCTGCTTCTCCCACCTTCAGTTTTATAGATAGATATATTGAACAATGTAGAGGAGTTGAAAGATGATAACTATTTTCTCAGGTTAATAATGGTTTCTTGTTTCACTGGTATGTAATATTACATAACAATGTCCGTAAATCTAACAATATGAGAGTTTGATATTGTGTCTGTCTGTAATTCAAGAACTGAACTCCAAATAACGTGTGGCGAAAACAAATGTTTTATTATGTTTTATTTGGATCTAGAGACAGTAATAGAGCAATATGTTGTTTCCATTTTCCCAGAAGGGACTTAAAAATAAAGAAGAAAAGGAGTAATAAATCCTTGATATAATGAATACTAGGCGACATCTGCAACAGTTATTTTCGAGATGAATTTCTGTTGAAAGATAAAAGGTATGCATGGCAAAGCGCACTGTCTGAACCTCTCAACAAATGAATAATGAAATAGACACTGAAAATTTTAATAACGTTATTCTGGTTATCGTCAATGTAAAAATTTGGTTACATTACATGCCCATCGTCCTTTTTCGACTAGCCCAGTCGGAAGAAGCGTTGACTTGGATTATCATGGTCAATGCCACGTGTTTTATTTACCTCAAGAAAGAGAGAGAGAGAGGGGGGTGTTGAGGAAGGAGAGCGATAAATACATTATGAGAGGAGGAGGTGGGAAGGTAGAAAGGGAAAGGAGGAGGGACAGAGTGAGGGAGGGGGGAAGAATGGGAGGTAGAAAGAGAGAGGGAAAGGAGAGGAAGAGAAAGGCAGGGAGAGAAAGAGAGAAATAGAGAGGTCACTCTTCCACCAGACTCTCATCTCAGAGTGTGTTAGAATATAGTTCAAAATAAACAAACTGGCAACCAGACCCTCCTCGAACATTATTATTCTATTGACTAACCGAAATGAGCTAAAGCTGTATCACTGTGCAGGCGGGGAGATGTAGGGGTTGGGAGTGCCTCTTAGAGAGGTAAACTCACCTGGCGGCAGTCAGAAGAAATGTCTTAAGAGGTTATCCACACTGGGCTGTTTTTCGTCCAACCTCCGACCAACCGGGGTACCGCCCACCCCCAGGACTTTTTTTCCGCCATAAAATCGCCATGTCAAATAATTTTGTTTTATTAACAAAAATACACACAATGTCATTTGATATGCTGGAGGTAAATTATCTCTCTGTAGCATATCAGATTCCTTCTCGAAAGCTGCGAGCTGCAGCTCTGCTCCAGCATTCAGAGGAAAAATAGCCTTTAGCTGTAAATACCAGCATAGAGGGTAAGATCTTAAAGAACAAAATCTGGGGGATTCTTCTGAACTGTGGAAGACCCAAACAATGCGCGGAGTCATCGTCCTATTAGTTAAATCTTGGTTACGTGACTTCCTAGCCACCGTTCTCCTACACATTCGTCCTTCCATCCCATTCAGTTATTGTAATTTACCTAGACAGAAAAGTACAGAAGTTATTGGAATTTACCTAGACAGAAAATTATAAAAAAGAAAAGAATATATATATATATATATATATATATATATATATATATATATATATATATATATATATATACATATATATATATATGTGTGTGTGTGTGTGTGTGTGTGTGTGTGTGTGTGTGTGTGTGTGTGTGTGTGTGTGTGTGTGTGTGTGGTGTGTGTGTGTGTGTGTCTGTGTGTGTACATACAGTACACACACTGCCCCCCACACCCCAACACACACACACACACACACACACACACACACACACACACACACACACACACACACACACACACACACACACACACACATATATATATATATATATACAGTATATATATATATATATATATATATATATACATTTACATATATATGGGATGACGAGAATGAGAGGAGAAAGGGGGATGAAGGATGAGAAAAGAAAATTCTGATTGTTAACAAAAAATAAGCAAAGAACAAATGAAAAAAGTGAAGAGAAAAAGAGAGGAGAAAAGAAAGGAAAATAAAACAAGGAAACGAGAAAGAATAAGAAGACGGACGAGAATAAGAGGAAAAATCTAAAAGTGAAATGAAGCAGGATATAAAAAGAGAGCGATGAATAAAGAGAGAGAGAGAGAGAGAGAAGAGAGGGTAGAAAATACATCAAAGAAGGCTCGGGATCTCGAAGAATTTCAAGTCCTCGATTCCTTTACAGAACTCCTGTAAGAAAGCAGAAGGCCTACCAGGACATAGTCTACAGTCGACCGTCGAATAGGGGTCTGTTTGCCCGCTTCTGGTCTCTCTCTATCTGCCCCCTCCCCCCCCCCCCCTCTCTCTCTCTCTCTCTCTCTCTCTCTCTCTCTCTCTCTCTCTCTCTCTCTCTCTCTCTCTCTCTCTCTCTCTCTCTCTCTCTCTCTCTCTCTATCTATCTCTCTCTCTCTCTCTCTCTCTCCCTATCTCTCCCTTTCTCTGTCTCTCTGAGAGAGAAAGATAAAGAATGAGATAGAAGCTTCAGAAAAAAAAATCATAAAGTGAAATGGTAAAAAAAAAAAAAAAACAGAAAATATTGAGAGTAAGGATCGACAACATAAAGAAAAAAAAACATCGGTGTGTACGTCCCACTTGTACACTGAAATGTGTGAGTGAAAAATAAGAGAGGGAGGGAAACAAATGGGTGGCACACATAGAAAACTTGGGAGAAGAAGGAATGAGACATCAGAGAAAACAGAGAGCAAGGGCGACAGAGTAGGAAAACAAATACCTGAGAAACAAACACATGGGAAACAAATACCTGAGAAACAAACACATGGGAAACAAATACATGAGACACAAACACATGGAAAACAAATACATGAGACACAAACACATGGGAAACAAATACATGAAAAACAAACACATGGGAAACAAATACATGAGAAATAAACACGTGGAAAACAAATACATGAGAAATAAACACAAGGGAATTAAATACATGAGAAACAAACACATGGGAAACAAATAAATGAGAAACAAACACATGGGAAACAAATACATGAGAAATAAACACATGGGAAACAAATACATGAGACACAAACACATGGGAAACAAATACATGAGACACAAACACATGGGAAACAAATACATGAGAAACAAACACATGGGAAACAAATACATGAGAAATAAACACATGGGAAACAAATACATGAGAAACAAACACATGGGAAACAAATACATGAGAAACAAACACATGGGAAACAAATACATGAGAAACAAACACATGGGCAACAATTACATGAGAAACAAACACATGGGAAACA
>NC_134778.1:92436422-92446422 GCF_046742065.1 Oratosquilla oratoria
CCTTCTGGAGCGAAAAGGTTTTCCTTCAATCCAAATAAATGCACAAGGCAAAAGGAGTAATATATGTCGAGATAGAAAGAAATTGATGACAAATGGGAGAGAACAAATTGAAAATAGAGAAGCAGAGTAAAAACTTAAATCAAAGTGGTTATAGTTGTAAAAATTTACCCTAAGCCAATTTGGAATAGACACATAATGGTACTTTCAATAGAGTGATCTATGTTTGGCCAATGCATTCTGTATTAAATCGTTTGTAATTGGTATCACTTTTGTACACATCGGTCCTCGAAGTATATAAGATTATAAATCGCTTGCCTTGGCTCTTTATCGCACATTCTGAAGGCACGTTTTGCTTGGTGCAATTATCGCTCAACGATTATCGTTCATGGTTCAATGATGATCGTCAAACGATTGTCTAGAGCACTATTCTTTGTAATTGCTTTGCTTTGAGCTGCAAAGTACGAGGCTATTAATTCTAACCGAACCTACCGACGCGTTTACCCATATATGATGCCAGGTAGGAGGATGCACGTCAGCCGTCATTGGCTGTAATAGGCAAATATTTGCATCGAGCAAAACGTATCTTTAGTTTCCAGACGCCTCGGCGTTTCAGCAGCAATGCATTTTATCGAACGTAGTTTTTCTGTATATGCGGATGTACTGTGTCTTACTACATTGTTTCTGACTCAGGACAATGGGCGGGATACAGGGATGACCCGTCATCCATGAGGTGCTAAGATGAGAAAGGGGGAAAGGGTGGTGGAGGGGAGTGGAATGACTATCTCCCTTATAAGGGGAATTTTTTGGTATAATGATAGGTATAGATAGCATTTCTGTGGAAATCCATAGACATGGACATTTCAGGAGCAGGAAGTCTGCAGGAACTCAAATCTGCAACAAACGAGATCTTCAGTTTCAGTTGACACCTGGTTTAAGCTTGTTACGGTTTCGGTAAGACGTTCAGGCAGTTTTTTGTTTTGTTTTTTTCTTTATGATGCTGGAAAGTCAGTTTTTGACATTTGCTTTCTCAGTGTAGGATTATTAAGATTGTTTACAATTGTTTATTATGGGTATATTGTTTTTATTTTTCTTATTTTCTTATCTTGCACGTTTTATCTAACTTTCCTTTAGTTCTCTCTCTGTAAGCGTGCGTTCACATGATCCTCTTCTGCTCTCTCTCGCTCTCTCTCCTCTCTCTCTCTCTCTCTCTCTCTCAGTAAGCGTGCGTTCACATGATCCTCTTCTGCTCTCTCTCGCTCTCTCTCCTCTCTCTCTCTCTCTCTCTCACACTCTCTCTCTCTCTCTCTCTCTCTCTCTCTCTCTCTCTCTCTCTCTCTCTTCCCTCTCTTCTCTCTCTCTCTCTCTCTCTCTATCTCTCTCTATCTCTCTCTCTCTCTCTCTCTCTCTCTCTCTCTCTCTCTCTCTCTCTCTCTCTCTCTCTCTCTCTCTCTCTCTCTCTCTCTCTCTTTTTTCGGACGGTTCAGGTGTGCCTAGGTTGCCGACGAGCAGCCAATAACACTTATGCTCTTCCCGCTCAGTCTGTTCCATTTAATGATAATAATAATGATAATAATAGTAATAATAATAATAATAATAATAATAATAATAATAATAATAATAATAATAATAATAATAATAATAATAATAATAATAATAATAATAATAATAATAATAATAATAATAATAATAATGATAATAATAATAATAATAATAATGATAATAATAATAATGATAATAATAATAATAATTATGATAATAATGATAATAATAATAATAATGATAATAATAATTCTGACAAACGTATTGTAATAACAATAATGATAATGATATTGATAATAATAATAATGATATTGATAATGACAATAATGATAATAATAACAATAGTAATAGTAGTGATGATAATGATAATAACAATAATAATACTGTAATGATAATACTAACAATAATAATAATAATGATAATAAAAATATGATAATGACGATGATGATGATAATGATGATGATAATAATGATGATAGCACCAAAACAGCAACAGCAACAACAACAACAACAACAACAACAACAACAACAACAACAGCAGCAGCAGCAGCAGCAGCAGCAGCAACAGCAAGAAGAATGGAAACCAGGGAAACCAGGGTGGTGGAATGGATGTGAGTGGGTGCGTGCCCTTGACTTGGCAACTCCTTTGTAAGAGGGAGGAAAGACTCGTTATATAGATAGATAAATGAATAGATAGAATAACAGTAATGATATTAGCAATAATGATAATGATAGTAACAATAATAATAATGATGATAATGATAATAATATGGGAAAATATAAACTGTGTAAGAAAATAGATAAACAGAAAGAATTATATACCGAAACGGTAAAGAAAAAAAAAAGATTAAGATACATAACTATATCAAATGAGCAGAATCGAAAAAAATACATACAAATACATAAGTAGAAATACAACAATCAAAGAAAAATAACTAATGATTAAGTAAATAGATATGTGATTAAATTGAAATGGTAAACATGGGTTTGATAGGACGCACCTGGAAGGCAGACCCATTACTTCTCGGGCAAGAGTACCTAAGGGAAATGCCATAAATGCAGTCTGTTTACCGGAGCGGATGGGAGAAGAGAAAGGGCCCCGGATAATGTGGGAGGGAGCAGGGAAGGGAGTAAGGGCGTAATAGGAGGCGTAGCCGAGAACTAGGGAGGGGACCTGAAGGAAGGGGTCATTAAGGGAAAATGGGACGTAGGGGAGACGCAAGGGAGGCAGTTAGAAGAGTGCGGGAGGGAGAGAGAATCAGAGGAAATTACGGTAGAGGGGAGATGGAAACGGCTAAAGGGCACAGAGGGATATAAAGGGGAGGAGGAGGAGGAGGAGGAAGAGGAAGAGGAAGAGGGGAATACAGAACCAGGAGGTTGAGTGGATAGAAAGGGGAGGAGGAAGAGGAGGAGGAGGAGAAGGAAGAGGAAGAGGAGGAGGAAGAGGGGAATACAGAACCAGGAGGGAGAGTGGATAGAAAGAGGAGGAGGAAGAGGAGTAGGAGAAGGAGGAGGAACAAAACTAAGAGGATACGAAGGACAGGGAATAGGAAGAAACAGATAATCAGGAAGGAGAATGAAGAAGACAGAGGAGGAGGAGGAAGAAGATAATGATTAAAAAGGAATATAGAACCATGAGGGAGAGTGGAGAGGAGGAGGAGGAAATGAATAGAGGATAAAGAAGGAGAAAGGGAAAGGGGGTGGAGGAGGATGCAAAAGAGAAAAACAGGAGGAAAAGAGAAGAGGATGGGGAGGTGGAGAGGGAAAGTAGAAAGGAAAGGAGGTTCAGGAGGGAGAATCGAGAAGAGGAGGAGTGGGAGGAGGAGGGGAGCAGGAGGTGGAGGAGGAAGAGGAAGATGAGGGTAGGGGTATCATCAGGAAAAGAGCGGAAAATGATTGAATAAAGGAAAGGGTAAGCACCCACTCGAAAGAGAAGAGGAGGAGGAGGAGAGGGCGGAGAAGGAGGAGGAGTAGGAGGAGGAGGGAGTGAGAAGGCGGTGAGGAGGAGGAGGAGTGGGAACTGAGAAGAAGGTGAGGAGAAGGAAGTGGAGGATGGAGAAAGATCATAAAGAATAACATAAAAAGGGTAAAATTGAAGGAGGAAGGAAAGAAAAAAAAATGAGAAGGAAGTAGGGATAGGTTGTAACGAAGAAAAGAAAATGGATGAGATGCTTAGTTAGCAAAAAAAAAAAAAAAAAAAAAAAAAGATAAAAAGAAATTGGGGTGAAAAGTTGAGTGTGTGACGAAGCTATTAAATTGGAAGGAAATCGGGAGAGCGTAAAAGACGAAAAGAAAGAAAAAGAAAACGATGAAAAGGGAAACACGTGAAAAGATAAAGAAAAATGGAGACGTTCAGCCAAAGGGAGTAATGAAGGAAGCAAGATGGTTCGACAGCGAAGAGAAATGGGGCAGAAAGAAGAAAGTAGTAAAATAGAATAGATTCTTTGCAGAATTGCAAGAAGGAAAAAAATAATTAGAAAAATGAAAAGAAGACAACGAAGGAAAATTGGGTGAAGAGAAATGAGAAAAAATTGTAGCTGGAGAAGAAGGGGAAAAAGAAGAAATAGGATAATACTGTTGTGATGAGGATGATGTTAGTGTTAATGATCAAAACGAAGATAAAAGTAATGACAAGGATGATGATATGTGCGTGCGCACACACACACACACACACACACACACACACACACACACACACACACACACACACAAACACACAGACACACATACACACACACACACACACACACACACACACACACACACACACACACACACACACACACACACACACACACGCGCGCGCGCGCGCGCGCGCACGCACCATAAATTTCGTAGATGTATATATAAGCGTTGGACTGTTTTCCATCTTTCGGAGGGTAGCCACTACTGTGGGGTTACAGAAGTGAACTCAATATCCTCGCTTCATCAGAGGTGTTTACCACCGGTGTATCTCTTACTGTGGACGTTAAACCTGAACGGAATGGCGATGGTCCCAATCCACAGGAGAACACCGTGGGCCGTGACGAAATGCGAAGACGGACTAAGTCTTTCTTCCTCGGCAGAAGTGATTTCAAATCCCCGAAAACACGTGTTAGCGTTACAGCGTGCCGCCGTTTGTTACAGGCACCCAAAGTAGTAGGGTCAGTGTCTGGGCCCACAAGTTGGAATCAGGGGAATGGTGGAATAAACTTACTCTCTCTCTCTCTCTTTCTCTCTCTCTCTCTCTCTCTCTCTCTCTCTCTCTCTCTCTCTCTCTCTCTCTCTCTAAAATAAAAGATGAGGAAAAAAGGGAAAGACAAATATACCGGGGAGTAGCAGAGGAGGGGTAAAATGGAAAAGGAAATAAAGATCAAAGTACGAACATTAAATGAAAGACTTTGAAAAAGAAAAGAAAAGAAAGTGTCTACAAGAAACAAAAGCACACATAGACATGCAGACGTACCAAGAAAAATGAAAATAAAAACCGGAACTGAGACAGAGGTGAGGAATATTTACGAGATTTTTGGTTTGATTATGTGGAAATACACTTCAAAAAGAAAGTCTGTAGATATGAATTCGGTGATAAGTAAGAGGTAGACTCAAAGCAAACTGAAATGGAGTAAAGGTTCCTTGGTGAGCCGGATTTTCTAAACTTTCTTTATTCATCTATTTATTCATTAACTTGTTTATCTTTTCATCTATGAATATAATTATTTCTAGTTTTATTCACTTGTGTCGATAATTTCTATACTTTGTTTAGTTTGGACTGTATGAACTAAGATGAGAGGGAAGCAATAGGTAGTATATGGGAGTGGGTACGTGCCGTGGCTGTCTACCTCTTCTTAAGGGAAGAGGCTTTTGGTATGTAGGTGATCAACTGTGTTTATTTTGTACCTTTCTGTATTTGTAGAGTATGCATGTGACATGTCACAGATAGACCACTTAACAAAGGAGTCAGAACCCTCTTGGGACAGAAGTGGTTAGATATGACAGACTATCGGCGAGGCGAGGAAAATGGTACCCGCGTCCTTTTACCTAAAGAAGTTATCACACTGGGCTATATTTCCTTCGACTGTTGGATCAGATTTGCATCCCGCAGATTTCGGGAAAGAACATGATATGACGGAGAAAAATAATTTTCTTCCAACATATCAAATAACATTCTATGTATTTTCGTTGAGGAAAAAAATGTCATAGTGATTTTACGGCGGAAAAAGTGCTGGGGTAAGTGGTACTGCCGATGAATTAGAGGTTAGAGGGAAAGAAGCTTAGTATGATAACGCCTTCAGGAGCTGCCTGCTGCCGTCCTCACAAACTGTTGGAATACTAGAGGGCACCCCCTACGCAGAAGGAAAGGTCCATAGTGAAACAAGAAGCCAAATGGAAGTCACAGAAGCGTGGGAGCGCAACAGGAATTGGGATCGAAATCGGGAAGAGGTGGAGAAAAAGACACACGAATAAAGAGAGGGGAGGTGGTAGAGAGAAGTAGGGACAAGAGCGAGGGAGGCATGAAGAGAGGGAGGGGTAAACAGAGGGAAATGGAGAGTAAAGCAAAAAATGTGTGTGTGTGTGTGTGTGTGTGTGTGTGTGTGTGTGTGTGTGTGTGTGTGTGTGTGTGTGTGTGTGTGTGTGTGTGTGTGTGTGTGATATAGAGAGAAAGAGAGAGAGAGAGAACGAGAAAGGTTCCTTTGTTGGCGAAGTTGAAGAAAGAGGAGCTGTTTGAATAGGTTCGTGTGAAGTGTAAAGATCTAGAAATCTGATCACGTTGGAGGAATGGGAAGGGGGTGGGTGTGGGTGAAGAACTGGAATGGGGGAACGGAATAGCGCCATCGATTGGAGATGGTGGGAGGGTGGAAGATGGAGTTGAAAAGTAGATTTTGCTGGCTGAGCCTCCATACAGTCTGGTCTGAATTGAATAAGTTACAGGTAGCTCTTCCCAGTATGCTGATCCGAACTATACACACACACACAAACTCAAAAAAAGAAAAGAAAAAAATATATATATGGAGGAGAAAAAAAAATCAGTGGAAAAGTCTGGATTGTGAACGTTGTCACATGCGCGTGGAGTTGAGTTTGGGAAACTATATATTTTTTTCGCGAAAGTACTTTAATAGCGTTCTAAAAATTCCTTTTACCATATGTAACTCAAAATTTGATTAAATCGTCAGGGGAAGAACTGAAAATCCTTTAAGGTCCCGTAGAGGTCTCATGGTATGTAACTAACTAAAGAAGAGAACACAACTACGAGTAGAACTGCAATATGGCCAACGCGGAGAGAGCCATCGGAGCGCTGAGGTCTGACCGCTACAAAAACAGCGTCATTCCGTCCATAGTGCGCATTATTAACTCAATTTAGTCCAATCCCAGAATTAGCTGGAGTCATACATTGTTAGTGTATCATTTCATTATCATTATTATTTTTGTTGTTGTTATTATTATTATTAATATTAATATTGTTATTATTATTATTATTATTATTATTATTATTATTACTATTATTATTATTATTATTATTATTATTATTATTATTATTATTATTATTATTATTATTATTATTATTATTATTATTATTATTATTATTATTATTATTATTATTATTATTATTATTATTGTTGTTATTATTATTATTGCTACTACTACTACTACTACTACTACTACTACTACTACTACTACTACTACTACTACTACTACTACTACTACTACTACTATTATTATCATTATTATTATCATTATTATTATCATTATTATTATCATTATTATTATTATTATTATTATTATTATTATCATCATCATCATTATCATAATCATTATTATTACTATTATTATCATCATCATCATTATTATTATTATTATTATTATTATCATTATTATTATTATCATTACTAGTAGTAGTAGTAGTAGTACTATACCCTATGCACTGAGATCTGGCCGTTAGGGCGGACCACTGGGAGTTCCCCTGTGGTGCCACATATAATTATTTTATAGTTTTATTTTATTATATAATTCTATTTTATAATTTTATAATGTTGCCTCATATGATTATATTATAATTTTTTGTCACACACCACCACTGAGATAAAAATCAAAGTAATGTTTTCTATACAAAGGTTTCGTTTCTTTAAGTGTAGATATGGCATATGTGCATGCGAGAGCGACGTTGCCACTACATCTAATCTCTGGCCCCGCCCCCCTCACACTGCATTCAGAAAACATTGCATCCACACGCACGTTCTCGCCATGGATGCCCATATGTGGCAACATCGGGAAATCTCCTAGCCACGCCTTATCGGTCATTTCTCCTTGCGTTGACTATAATACTGCTACTGCTGCTGCTGCTACTACTACTACTGCTGCTACTACTACTACTACTACAGCTGCTACTACTACTACACCTACTATTACTACCGCTACTACTACTACTACTACTATTACTGCTACTACTACTACTACTATTACTGCTACTACTACTACTACTATTACTGCTACTACTACTACTACTACTACTACTACTACTACTACTACTACTACTACTACTACTACTACTACTACTACTACTATTATTATATATATATATATATATATATATATATATTTTAATGCGACCTCTATCCTCGTGGAACTGTGGTGGAAGCAGCAGGATCTATATCCCACAGACACAATTCATTGGCCCCTCTCCCGCCAATGACTGCTACTACTACTACTACTACTACTACTACTACTACTACTACTACTACTACTACTACTACTACTACTACTACTACTACTACTACTACTACTACTGAACACTGCTAGAAGAGAGGCAAGGCATCTAGCAATAGAGCACGGCTAGTAGATTGCCGCTACACCGAAATTCGGCATTCAGATATATTCATAAATATAAACGTGATTTGAAAGTAAAGTTGTGAGGGAAGCAATTAGCAGGGAAGAGTGAGAGAAAACTGCTTTCTCGGAATGAGGCGGAAAAAAGGGAAAACTCGTCTGGCAAGGACGAAGGTAGGCGAGGTGTAGGGGAGAAGAAAAACCAAAATCTTTCGAAGGTTCTGTTAGGGACCAACTGAAAGTTGTTAGCTGGAGTACGAAAGGGGATTGGAATAAGTTGACTAAAGGTGGAGTGAAGGAGTCGTCTGCTACGTTCTGTCCTTCCACTGGGAGGCTCTGGAAATGTCTTCCTGTTGTTGCTGTTCCACTTGACTTGGATTATATTGAAAAGGGCATTTCAGAACTTCATTGGATGTTTTTGAATCTTTTCACCCCGTGGGCTTTTAATTTTTGTGTCCTTTTTGCCGTTCATTGATAGATATGGATGTAAAGATTTTTTTTTTTTTTTTTTTTTTTTTTTTTTTTTTTTTTTTTTTTTTTTTTTTTTTTTTAGTCATCATCATATCTTGTCGCACCAGAACCGTGTCCATATAAGGGCAGTTTCATTTGCTTCCCTAAGGTCTTGGTCGGAGCAATGGGGACTCAATGGACATTCCCGGAGGACGTGGACCATCGTCTGTACTTCGCCACAGGGACATTGGGGGCTATTGGTGTATCCCCACTTGTGTTTGTTTTCTTTCGTTTTGCCCACCTTGGCTCTTCCTCTGTTTAAGGTAACCCAGTCCTTCCTGGTTAGGTTTGCTCCTGGGGGCAAGGTCTCATTTGGGCATGGTATGGCCTCATTATGGCCCAAATTATCATATTCCTGCCAACATTTTAGTCTATGGGACACAGCTTGGGTTGGATCCAGTCCCTCCACCGTCATGAAGCTTTGGCGAGACTTCAGTCTCTGTCCAACCTGAAGGTGACCGTATAGTGGATGCCTGGGATCATTTTGTTGTTTATATTTTTCTATCTTGGTAATTATTTCGCGCCGAATGTGGGGAGGTGGAATCCCTGCCAGTCTGTAGATAGTATGTAATGGCGTTGGTTTTAGGGTACCTGTAATTATTCGACACGACCTGTTCAGTTCTGGATCTATTTTGTGTGCATGGCATGACCTGGCCCATACTGGTGCGCAATATTCTGCAGTGGAGTAACACAGTGCCAAAGCTGTTTGTCGCAGGGTGTTTGGATCTGTTCCCCAGCTGGTGGTGGCAAGTTTGCTGAGGAGGTTGTTTCTGGTTGAGATTTTTCCAATCAACTTGTTGATATGCTCTTTGTAAGAGAGAGTCCTGTCGAGAGTAACACCTAAATAGACAGGGTGTGGGTGGTGTGCCAGATCAGTGTTTTCCATCTGATTCGTAGCTCTCTCTTGGCTTGGTGATTTTTAAGGTGGAATGCACACACCTGTGTTTTGTTTGCGTTCGCATTGAGATGCCACTTTTTGTAGTGCGTGGAGAGTGTGGTTAGGGCCTCTGATAGTCGGTCTTCGATGGTGTTGAAGGAATCAGACTGAGTGGCAATGCACAGATCATCTGCATAGATGTACCTATTGGTATTCTGATACTGTGGCTTGTCATTGGTATAAATGTTGAAGTGTTGGAGCCAACACATATCCT
>NC_134778.1:92448922-92453922 GCF_046742065.1 Oratosquilla oratoria
GATTTCCTGCATGAGAGATCACGAAGCTATCATAATAGGAAATTTTGTGTCTGTGCGTATGAGTGTAGGTGTACTTGTGTATATGTATATATTCTTGTATGTGTATTTGTGTGTTTGTATATATGCGTGACGGAGAGAGAGTGAAACTTTGAGAGGAGAAGCAGATGTGATGACAGGGGAGTTAACAAATGGTTTGTCGACGTAAGGGATATAAAGAAGGGGAGGGCGGGGAAAGAGAGGGGTAGGAGAGGCGAAGGGAAGGGAAAAGACGGTTAGGGGTTGGGTAAGGGGGCGGAAGGTAGAGGAAAGAAACGCGTAGGGGAAGGAAAGGAAGGGGAAAAAGATGGGTAGAGGAGAGGAAAGAAATGGATAGGGGAGGGGAAAGAAGAGGAAAGATGGGTAGCGGAGGGGAAAGAAGGGGAAAGATGGTTAGGGGAGGGGAAAGAGATTGACAGGGGAGGGAAAAGAAAAGGGATAGAAGTGTAGGAGAGGGGAAAGAGAGAGGCATGGGAAGGAAAGGAAAGGGGAAAGAGACGGGTAGAGGATGGGAAGGAAAGGGAAAAAGAGGAGTAGGGGAGGATAAGTGAGGGGAAAGAGAAGAGAAGGAAGGGAGTTAAAGAACGAAGCGGAGAGAAATATAGGGATGACAGAAGGAGAATGGGGGGAAGACGAAGTAGGTGCCAAAGAGGAATGCAATGATATTGTGGAGAGTTTAGAACGAAGGGAGGAGGTATAGCTTAAAGATATATGCGTGATCACAAAATGTGTCAGAAAAAGAAATATGGACAAGAAAAAAAAAGTGAGAGAATAACGGGAACAAGAATGAAAAATGTCGATGGAAGTGGAGAGGAGAAGTGGAAGGATAATATTGAAGTAAGAATAACCAGAAAGGGTTACTGTTATAGATATGTTTTTGCAGTACCAAAAAGAAGTACGTTTGGAGTAAGGGGAGGGATGGGGAATAGAAAAAGTGAGGATAGCCAAAAGAGAGGTAGATATATGGGATAGCTTGGATGTTTGAGTTCAGAAGTCATTATGTTATTCAGAGGAGAGGGAGGTCACTTGTTTAGGTTATCAGAGCACATGGGGACAAGGTCAAGACTCCTAAGCAGGTAAAAGACAATTGGTATATGTTTCATACATCGGGTTTAGCTACATTAAGTAAGAAATGTTCGTAAGGGTATTCTTTTTCTATATAAATTCAAATACGGGAATTTGAGTCAATACAAGAATAAGTAAATAAACCTGATATATATGCCTACACACACAAATTATATATATATATATATATATATATATATATATATATATATATATATATATATATATATTAATATGGGAGCAGGTTCTCTTGTATACAAGTAGTATTGAATTCGACAACATTCTGACAGTTGATTATTTATTAGTATTTTCTATGTTTCTAACATAGAAACCTAGACTATAATAGTAAGGAGATTATCAAATGTCAAAATGCTGTCGATTTGAATACTACTTGTGTATACGTGTATATATATATAAATATATATATGTATATACATATATATATATATATATATATATATATATATATATATATATATATATATATATATATATACACATACACACACATGCAGACACACATTGTGAGTCGTGTGCGTGCATGTGTTTGTCCGTGTGGTCTGTGAGTTTTGTATACACACTTATGTACATACAGTACATGAATACCTATGATCGTAGATATGTATACATGCATGGGTATACACATACATGGTGTTTTCATTTACTAAGTAATATAGGGCAACTTTTCAGAGTACCCAGGCTTTCCTCTATTGAAAAGAACAAACTCTTCTCATTTGAGACAAAACAAAGGCGAGTTCCGGCTCTTGACGAGGGCAAGGCAGAGAAGATGAGGGAAGTCTAAGACGGTGATGGAGCCTCAAGAGGGCGGAGGGTTCGGGCGTGTTAGGCAAGGGAAGTTGGGCTGGCGTGGCGGCTGGGAGGTGGTGGCTGAGGGGTACGAGTGTCCGAAGTGTTCGAAGCTGGCGGTGCTCTCGACGTTTATCTGCTAAATGATCTTGCGAGCCCATCTCCATCTTGAAAGAAAACAGAGCATCAAAGGAGTTGTTCTTCTTCACCTCACAGCGTTTTCTTGTTTTTTCCGTAGTTTATTTTTCCTTTTGTTTTTCTTTACTGTTCTTGTGTTTTAATCCTCCTTTCTGACTCTTTTTGTATGTCTTTTCAATTTTCATTTTCTGTAAGTGGCTTTCAGGAACTCGGGAGAGCAAATAGAAACAAAAGTGAGGGGGTTTACCAATAGGAATAGCTGTCAACACAGATTCCGAAGTAGCAAAAACACAAACACCAATACGACCGCAAATGGTTAAATTGCTGGGAACAAGATGTGGCAACAGCGTGGTCTGGATATTGCCACGAGTTCTGTTGAGCTTTTTGTTCTTTGTAAAGCCAGGATTCCCAGTACCCAGTGGAGCGCAGACGTCTGGTGATGCCCGGGGCCAATTCCTTGACTGTATGCCCCAATGATTTAAGGACGGCCTCATAGGACTGAGAAATATTATGAGAAAGGAAAATATTTTTAATATGTAAACACAGATGAAACATAAGATAAGCACTTTATTCGATTTAGGTATAAATCAACCGAATTTCAAGATCACTCTCTTATCTCCCTCTACGATTGGATGTCAGGGTCTCTACAAATAGCTGAAGCGTAATTAACAAAATTGATTTGCTGCGAGGTAAAGTATGCGTAGAGAATTTTCATATCATAGCTATTACTGAATCATGGATCAACATAGCTGATAAATATTTCCTTCCGGAAATCGAAATAGAAGGATATAAGTTTTTTCACAAGGACAGGGTTGGCAGGAGTGGCGGAGGAGTAGCACTTTTCGTTAAAAATACAATAAACTGTATTATCAGTCATTTGATTAAGGAGGAGGACAGTACGGAATCTATTTGGGTAGAAATTATAGGCAAGAATAAGAAAGTTATTATTGGCGTCCTGTATAGACCTCCTAATCCCAGCATTGAGCAGACTGATCCCCTGATTCATGAAATTCGTAGAGCGTCCCAGTACAAAAACGTCTTGATCATGGGAGATTTTAATTATAGGAACATTGACTGGGAAATTTTAGTAGGAGATCAGGAAGCAAAAAAATTCTTAGATGTGGTGTAGGATAATTTCCTAAAACAAATGATTATTGATCCTACGAGGGGAGAAAATACTCTGGACTTACTTTTAACTAATAATGAGCACCTAATGAGTAACGTAAAAGTGGGAGACAGTCTAGGCTCTAGCGATCATCAAGAAATAAGATTTGATATTATTTGGGAAGAATGAAAAAGTACGGATAACGTCCAGGTACCAGACTGCAGGAGAGCAAACTTTGACAATATAAAAACCTATTTGAAATTGAATATGAAATGTCATACGGACGTTTCGGATATCATCAGGGGTCAGGTCATGACCAAGGGTCGGGTCAAGGAGGGGAATATGCATACCTTGAGTCAGGTCACTTGGGGGCGGGGTCAATAGCCAGGTTAGCGATTTGGATGAAATACATAGTAATCTAACTGATTTATTTATTGATGCACAAAATACATTTATCCCCCTGAAGTCAATACGGAAGAATAGTAATACTCCCAAATGGATGACGGACAGACTGAAACATGAGATCAAAATAAAAATGGGACTTTACGTAAAAATAAAAAATAAAAAACGGGGAAACACACCTTAGATCAAGATATAACGAAATGGGCAAAGCCGGTTAAAAAGAATACAGTGAAACGTAACTATGAAATTAAGGTTGCCAGTCAAGCTAGATCCAACCCTAAGAGTTTCTTTCATCTCTTTAGGGAAAAAAAAAAAAAAAAAAAAAAGACCAATTCAATATAATTAAAATGTCATGATAGAATCGGAGGAAAAAATGATTGAGAATTTAACAAGTATTTTCCCTCGGTATTTACGAATGAGAGGTAAGATAAGGTACTTGACTGCGATCCGATTTTCAGTGGGGATGAAAAAAGTAGTCTATCTAATATCAGCATTAGTAAAGTAGAAGTAGTTAAGCAGATAGAAAGACTTAAAGCTACAAAATCTCCGGGTCCAAACAAAAAAAATTCCGAGAACGCTTAAGGAGTGTAAATTAGAAATCTGCGACCAGTTAACTTAAATATTTAATAAATCGGTAGACGCTGGCTTTGTGCTTACTGCTGGGGGACAGACAAAAGTTTTTCCTGTTTTTAAGAAGGGAGATAAATCGTCTATATACAACTACAGGCCAATCAGTTTGACATCGGTTATAGGTAAAATGATTGAATCAATAATATTAGATAGACTCAGAGATTTAACTCGTGACACACACCATGGTTTCTCCAAGTGTAAGTCATGTGTGATTAATCTTCTATCCATTTACATTAAAATATATAAGGCGTTAGATAACAATGATAATTACGATGTGATATACCTTGACTTTAGCAAAGCGTTCGACAAGGTGCCACACCAGAGACTACTAAATGAAATCAAAGCCCATGGCATAAAAGTGTTAGAATGGATTAGAGCTTGGATTAGTAACAGAAAACAGCGGGTCGCCCTAAATGGAGTAAAATCTAGGTGGGCAATGTTACTAGGGGGGTTCCTCAGGGCTCGGTTTTGGGTCCCTTGTTGTTCATTATGTACATAAACGACTTAGGCGATGGAATAAATAGTGATGTTAGTAAGTTTGCGGACGTCACTAAAATAGGACGCCTAATTAGGTCAGGAGACGACGCAGAGATTCTGCAGGATGATCTTAACAAATTGTTCACATGGTCGATGAAATGGCAAATGAACTTCAATATCTATAAGTGTAGCGTGTTAAACGTAGGGCTAGACAGCCCCGAAATAAGATACTGCTTAGATAACATGCTTTTAGAGAAAACTGAGTGCGAGAGAGACTTGTGAGTTCAAGTGACTCCGGACCTGAGAACCAGGAAACAGTGCATTAGCGCCAGGAATAAAG
>NC_134778.1:92461422-92468922 GCF_046742065.1 Oratosquilla oratoria
TCTCTCTCTCTCTCTCTCTCTCTCTCTCTCTCTCTCTCTCTCTCTCTCTCTCTCTCTCTCTCTCTCTCTCTCTCAAAAGAAGTCTTTTCCAAGAAAACTTTTGTTTTAACCAGGAAGAATGTTTATTAACCATTGAAGTACACGGGGCTTTTTTTTTTATCCAAACTTATTCTTTTTCTGCAACCGGTACATGCATAAGCCATTTTAACCTAGAAAAAAAAATCACTTCCTTTTCTAAGTGAAGGTTACGTGAACCTTGATCGACCAGCACGAGATTAAGTTGAATGTTACATTTTAGTTAGACTGAGGGTAAGAAGCTTACACCAGGAGGCACTTAGCTCTAGTCGAGACAGGCACTGTTTCTGCTCGCACAACTAGGGTGAGTTGTAATCACAGTCATTTGCTGATATGGGATTCGCTTTGGGTAGGCTAGAACTGGTTCACCAACAAAGTGGTTAACGAATAAAATAGACTTCGTAGCCATCTAGTGGGCAACAAACAATTGGTTGCTTAAAGAGAAGATTCGATAACTTTATGGATAGTGATGACAGGTGGTTAGGGACATGCAACTGCCTAGTGTAGGCCTTATGGTCTTTTGCAGTCTCCTCCATCCTTATTTTCTATATTCTTATGTTGTGTTCAAATACGTGATCATGTTTACACACAGAAGTAAATATTTCTCTTGTCTGTTGCCTGCTGCCTTAATTATACATGTCTGTACTATGCACCTCAATGGAGTTGTGTGTTCGTTTGAATAGGTGTAATTATATTTATGCGTAAAAGTACATACATGAAGTTATTGTGTGAAATATCATGTTGTATGCTTGCAGAAATGTAGAAGTAGGTAGTGTACACTGAACCTTTCTCGAAGAAGGCGAGTCAGGTAAGAGAACGGACGAGAGTAAAGAATATTTGTGGAGGCGGTGAAAGAGGAGAATAGGGCAGGGAACCTAGCGTGAAAGAATGTTGGACGATGGAGCAAGAGTGTTACTGACTGAACCCCGCAAGATGGGAAGCATGGAAGAGGGAAACCAGACAGAAGGTTGAGAGACGAGATAGACTACTTTGCAGGAGTTACGTGGCAGACGTCTGTGCTGTTGTGCGATTCACGGATTGGCTTGACAGAAACATTTGTTCAGCAGTGGATTCAAGTTGGCTGATTGATTGATTGAAGCCTTTCAATGCAAAAGGGGTTTCCCTTAGCTAGGTGAAGTCGTCTAGTAAAAATTTGAAAAGACGAAAGACTTAAAACGAAGCTTAGACAGGCATCCGAAATGTGTACACCTGTGGTAATCATGCACACACACACATATACACACGTTCACACACACACAGACGCGCACACGCGCGTACATACACACACACACACACACACACACACACACACACACACACACACACACACACACACACACACACACACACACGCGCGCGCGCGCGCACGCGCATGCATGCATGCATGTAGGTATGAACCGTATGAATATGTGTGTGCCTGTGTGCGTGCATGCGTGCGTGTGTGTGTGCGCGCGTGTGTTTGTAAACAGGTTCATGTTTGTGTGCGCGCGCGTACGCTTATTCCTCTTCTTGGTTGTGTACATAGATGTGAACATGTATTTAGGTATCCTTTTGCTGTGTTACATTCTCCTATGTAGTGCGTGCAGGCGCATCCGCACGTTTGGTTTAACATATGTTCATTTTTCCTTAATCTGTCCACATACACGTGAACACATGTTAAGGATATATAGAGCCTCATAAGCAAAGGTCTTTATTCAGATGTGGTTCTTTCAAAATAAAAGTTAAGCTGTTTAGTACACCACTTAATTTTTTCCCACACGAGAGAATGTATATATATATATATATATATATATATATATATATATATATATATATACATATATACAGTATATACATATATATATTCATATATATATATATATATATATATATATTTATATATATATGTATATATATAAATATATATATATATATATATATATGAATATATATATATATGCAGAGACCACTAGGAAAAGAAAAAACACACGGAGTCCGAGCGCTTTCGTGATATATTCTGTACTCCTTGATAATGTGAATATATCACGAAAGCGCTCGGACTCCGTGTGTTTTTCCTTTTCCTAGTGGACTCTGCATATTTGTGATTCGCGTGTGACTTGTGAAATTTGTGCATATATATATATATATATATATATATATATATATATGCATATATATATATATATTTATATATATACACATATATAAAAGTATATATATATATATATAAATATATATGTATATATATAAATATATCTATATATATATATTTATATATATATATATATATATATATAAAAATAAATGAAAAACATACCAAAAATCAGGGCTGTTGATGTACACGATGTAAACTCACGTAACACTATACTATAAACCAATATGCTCACGAACTTTTTTTTTTACAATTTATGCATTACTGAAGAGCCCCATGGATATGATTAGAATTGTCCATCGGGAGGAAGAATGAAAAAAAAAAAAAAAATTACAGCCCATCAAGGAAGGAAGGAAAGGATTGGATAGTGAGTAATTATCATGCACTACACTTTTACTTTAGCTGTAAGAGATAGTAATCTAAACGCATAGAAGGATCGTAAGGATAAAAAAAAAAAAACTCATTTGTTGGAAAGTTTGCATAGGGAGAGGGCGAGTGGAAGGAAGGGAGGGAGGGAGAATGTGAGAGTGGATGTAAGATTTCAAAAGTGAGGAGGCCGGGGTGGAGGTAAAAACTATGTGTAGAGTGCAAGCGTGAATGGCTTATAAAGTGTAAAGTAGTTAGAATGATTGGAGGAGGAGGAGGAGGAGGACGAAGAAGAAGAAGTAAATGGGAGAAGGAGGAAGAAGAGGAGAGGGAGGAGGAGGAGGAGGAGGAGGAGGAAGAGGGGGGAGAAGGTATTGGTGGGATGTAGAGGGGTATTGAGAATGCATGGAATGATTATTTTCAAATACTGTTATAGACTTGATAATAATATAGATGAAAAGCGATATGTCGGAAAGTGAAGGGAACAAAGGAGTAGACGAGTAAAACTGTACAGACTGTTTGAGGGGACTGGAAGAGTGGAAGGAGTGGAAGAGCGAAAGAAGTGAAAGAAAGAGAGAAAGAAGACAAGAATGAAGTGGATTACGCAGAATAGCGAGAAGAGGAGAAAGAAGAGGAAAGTAAGGAGGAGGGGTAGGAGGATAAGGAAGAAAGGGAAGGTGGGAGGAGAACAGGGAGAAGGAGGAGGATGCAAATGGGGCGAAGAAAAAGAGTCGAATGGGAGGAGGAGGAGGGGATACACGTGATAGGAAAAGGACGGAAGGAGGAATAAGGGGAGGAAGGGGAGTGGGAAGAAGAATAAAAACAAAGAGAATACAGGGAGAAAGAAGAGGGAGAATAAGAGGGGAGCGGGAGGAGGAGGAATATATGAAAAGAGAAAGGAGTAAGAGTTGTAGAGGGGAGAGGAGTGGAGGAGGAGGAGGAGGAGGAGGAGGAGGAGGAGGAGGAGGAGGAGGAGGAGGAGGAGGAGGAGGAGGAGGAGAAGCAGCAGGAATAAAAGGAGGAGGAGGAGGAGGAGGAGGAAGAAGAAGAAGAAAAAGAATAAGAGAAGCAGGAGGAACAAGAGAAGGAGGAGGAGGAGGAGGAGGAGGAGGAGGAGCAAGAGGATGAGTGGCTATAGACGAGGTAAGTGGAGGGCTTGAGAAATTGAAGGAAATGGATGGCATTTCACGCGAGAAAAATATGGAGGGTAAGATGGGTAAAAGAGAAGGAGGAGTGTTTGTAGAGGGAGACGCGGGATGCCAACTGAAAGAAAGCCTCAGAAAATGGGCTGCCGGGAGGGAAGAGGGAGGCGGTAGGTGGGGGGAATTGGCGAGGAGCAGGAGGAAAAACGAGAAGAGGGCAAAGGGAAGAGGTAATAGGGAAAGAGAGTAGAGGAAAAGGGGGTAGAGCAGGAGGAGGAGGAGGATGAGGAGGAGGAGGAGGAGGAAGAAGAGGGGGTAGAGGTAGAGATGGAAGAGGAGGATGAGGAAGAGGTGAAAATTGAGGTGGAGGAAATAGAGAGGGAGGAGGAGGAGGACGAAGCTGACATTGGAGGAACAATAGAAGGTGAAGATGGAAGGTTGTAGAGATGGAAATGGAGAAGGGAGAAGGGATAGCTGGTGGAAGGGGAGGTGAGGTTGGAGGTAGAGGAAGTGGTGGGTAACAAGGTAGGAGGAGGACGAGAAGAAGAGGAAGAAGATAATAAATATTAGGTAAAAGAAAAAAAAAGAGGAGGAAAAAGTGAGTAGGGGGACGAGAAGAAGAGGTAGATGAAGAGGAGAAAGAGAATAAAAATAATAGGAGCAGAAGGAGGACTAAAACGTGGGAAGGAGGACGAGAAGAAGAGGTAGAACGTGAAAGAGGATAAAGATAAGGTATAAGATGAAGAGGAGGAGGAGGTGGAGAAGAAGGAGGAAGTGGGGAGGAAGACGAGAAGAAGGGTTAGAAAATGAAGTGGAGGAAGAGTAGGTAGAAGAAGAAGAAGAGGAGGAAGAATGGGAGAGGAGGAGAAGGAGGAACTAGAACATAATGACCATGAGAGGGGAAGATGGCAAAGACAGAGAAGAGTTGAAAGATAAGAAGACAGGCATGCATCAAAAGGGGAAACCGTAAAGTAATACGAGAAATAGCTCACGGCGAAAGGTGAGAAGAGGAGGAGGAGGAGGAGGAGGAGGAGGAGGAGGAGGAGGAAGGTGGAACAAAAATGGAAGGAATTTATGTGAGGAAGCAGAAGAGGCGATAATAAAGGAAATGTCAAAAGAAAACTAATCTCAAGATGTCAGTTCAGCCGTTTGGGGGGCGACTTGTGTTGCTGTCAGGGATTGGACTAATGGAGGAGAGTCGGTGTGTTTGTTTCTGAAAAAATCAAAAGGTTAATTCAGAAATGGATTACGCAATGTTTTTCTCCTTTTTTTTTTATGGGAAACTTAACTGACCCCGACAACCGTTCCTAATGTTGAGGCCGGGGTCGGATAACTTTGTGGATGGGGATGATAGGTGGTAATGGACATGGAACTGCCTAGTGTAGGCATTATGGTCTCTTGCAGTCTTCTCCATTCTAATGCTTTTATGATCTTACATAGTGTTTTTATTAAGGAGGTCGCAAGCAATTGCCAACCTTATGATAAAACTATCAGGTATTAATTTTTATATATATATATATATATATATATATATATATATATATACATATATACATATATATATGTTTATATATACATATATATATATATACACATACATGTATGTATATACATATATATATACATGTATATATATATATATATTTGTATATATATATATATATATATATATATATATATATATATATATATATATATATATATATTCTTTTTACCAAGAGCTTTTTCCCCTTTATATGAAAGGTAGCTAAGTCAAAGGCACGTACCTACTCCTACCCATTCAACTCCCATCTACCACCCTCTCCCCCTTTCATCTTAACTTATATATATATATATATATATATATATATATATATGATGTATATTTATAATAAATATAGATATATTGATACATGTATGTATATATATATATATATATATATATATATATATATATATGTATATATATATATATATATATATATATATATATTGATATATGTATGTATATATATATATATATATATATATATATATATATATATATATGTGTGTGTGTGTGTGTGTGTGTGTGTGTGTGTGTGTGTTTGTGTGTGTGTGTGTGTGTGTGTGTGTGTGTGTGTGTGTGTGTGTGTGTGTGTGTGTGTGTGTGTGTGTGTGTGTGTGTGTGTTTGTATGTGTGTGTGTGTGTGTGTGTGTGTGTGTGTGTGTGTGTGTGTGTGTGTGTGTGTGTGTGTGTGTGTGTATTTGTGTAACTAAATGTAGTATCTATTAAAGGAGCAAGGCTCACTGGGTCCTGTCTCTTGCTCTCCAATTATCATACTTAGCTTAAAATTCATGTATGGCTGCCACTTGAGTAGTACAACCTCGTTCTCCAATTAATCATCATTTCCAGGTTTAATTCCCGCATGCTTTCAGTTTGGACTTAATACCATTGTTTCTTGATATTTAGTTTCTTTCTAAGCTTTTGTCCTTGGGTGAGGATGTTGTGTGTGGGGGGAGGGAGAGGGGAAGGAATGCACACTATCAAGAAGCCTCTTTTACTTCCGACCTTTGGTTTTGATTTTCAGATGAAAGTGTTTCGTTTCTCACAACAACCATCACCCACCCTCTGTATCTTCTTTGTCTCCTCTGCAGATAGTGTATCTATTACTCCCCAATTAAAGGTCAAAATGTTTTAAGAACTTGATATCTAGAGTGCACAAATTCACATGTATCTCCAACATGGCCGATAATAAACCATCTACATTAACACAGGCTACTTTTAACTTCTTTATATTGTGTCCTGTCTTATATCGCTTTCTCCTCTTAAAACTCTTGAGAGCTCGACAGAAGAAACTGATGTTTTTTCTTCTTCCCTCATTTAATTATTATTTTTAGCTTCCTTTATGATTTCCCGTGTCTTTTCAAGTTCATCCTCAATCAGGTCTGCCCTGACCCATTTGTTTTAAACATATCCTTTCGTGCTAATTTCTAAGACTTGTAGATTACGTCATTTTCTATTGTTTGAAACTTGAACTTTATATTTATTGGGAGTGTATCATTCTTCTTGTACTGACCTAGCTTAAACGCATCGTTAGTCTGATCAAAGGCATTCTAGTCATTCCTCATAACCATGGACGAAGTGATGTATACATACATATATACATACATACATACATATGTATATATATATATGTGTATATATATATACATATATATATATATATATATATATATATATACATACATACATACATACATACATACATACATACATACATACATACATACATACATACATATAAAACATTCTATCCAGTGTTGTCATATTTTTGTTGATCAAAAGGCTCATCATATTAATGTCAGATTAATAGAAAAATATGTTGAATATTCCTAGAATAATTCTGCCATGTTCATCAACATTCAGGATGAAAATAATATTGACTGAAATAATGTAATCATGCTTCATGAACCAAATTTTATTATAAACGAGAACTTGTACAATCACTGTTTATCTCCAAAAGGAATAATTTAGAATTTTCATGGGATCATTGGTTACTTGAACCATTTGGCCCCATTTCTCCATTTGACCGTCCCCTAGGTCATGTGACCTGGTCTGTCGTGGCTTATATATATATTTCTTTTGAATTACGTCAGCTGAAGAGGATTTTCGTGTAGTGACCGAAATATACAGATTACTTGTTTGATTTGTGCGTTTGTATGCATACAAAAAGTAAATATTTTGTATTTTTTCGACTGGGTTCGAACTTTTCATTTAATTTGAGATAAGTCTTATCCTGATGATTCGTTTAAAACAATGGCCTG
>NC_134778.1:92481422-92483922 GCF_046742065.1 Oratosquilla oratoria
TGCAAGCAAGGTCATATTTTACCGGCAGGTGTCATTTAACGTTGGTTTCGCTTTCTTAATATTCACTCCATTAATACCTTGAATAAAATCGACAAGTGAGAACTGGAATAAAAAAAAATTCTTGATACGGTGGGCGTCTTCAGGGTGAATCAGGTCCTCTGGCAAGTTCAGAAATTAAATATTGAAAGAGCTACGAAAGACATTCCATTCATAGATGACCTAAATACTCAGACAAGACCGTGGTCTTCAAACACGGCCTCGTTATCCAAACAAGAACGCTTTCTTTGGAGAAGAAAAAATGCTGTGGAGTCATTACATGACTTGAACCATCGTCATCGTCGTTGTCGTCGTCGTTGTTGTCGGCGGCGTTAGAGGAGGTGGCTTTGGGGGCTGTGGAGGCTTCCAAGTCTTCTGAACGTAATGAATTGGTACGAAAGTAAATAATAAGAAAGGAGAAGTCTCTAACATTTACAGAATAAGGGGATTACGATAACTAATACCGTACTTTCTGAAGTCTTTGAATGCTGAGCACGGTGGGAGTGGGGGATTCAGAATACTCAGGTTGAATGATAACGATGGCAATATCCTAAATAAAAGAAGCTGAAGTGAACTGATACGCATCCTTTTGGCCTATAGTAAGATCAGTGGAAAAGGTAGAATGGAATAGAATTTATTTGCTTATTCATTTATTTGTTTGTCTATTTATTTTTCAATTGTTAAGATTAGGGTCGTGATACGTGAGCCTGAGCACAGTTTTTTCAGTATTTATCGGCAGTGATGTCATGCTCCGTTTCTCTTTTACTCGTTGTTTCTGATTGAGCTATTTATGCATGTTCTAGTAAGTATGCATATATGCATAAATATATATACAGTACATGTATTTATGGATGTATGTATGTTCATGTATTTGAGTTTTGGTGTATACGTATGTTGTCCGCATACAAGTATACATGAATGTAAGTTGTTCGCATATTTGTATGTGTTTATGTTGTCTGCTTATATGTATGCATGTATGTATGTCTGTACATATTGTTGCTAGTGTGATTATTCTCGAATACATAGAGGTATGCAAACATGTGTTATTTGTACGCGTTACTTGCTAGGGGGCAAGTCATGGAAATGGAGTCTTCAGCCACGTTACGCAGAAGCTTTTTGCAATCGGCAGCTGGTGCTCATCGAGCATGGGGATCACAGCTAGTCTTTTACTTAACCACTTTCTGCCACGACGGCTCTCCAGTCGAGAAGCTCCAGATGGGGTCCGGAATTACCCATTTGCTGTGCAAAGAGAGAGGTAATTGCGTTCTTCCATAGAGTTAAATATCAGTACGCAATCGACAGCAATTGTAGAGGGAATTGTGTTCGTGATGCGATGTTTCAGCGTTTGTGAATACAATCGTGATGAGCAGGAGCTGTGTAAACGAAGAGGAGGTTGGGGGAAGGGTGGAAAAAACAAAACGCGAAGGGTGAGGAGATGCGTGGTAGGAAGAGAATGAAGGGGCTAAAGAAGAAAGAGAAATGGAAAGTGGAAAAAAGGGTAAAGGAGACAAGATGGAGGAAGTGAATATAGAGGAAAACAATGACAAGGAAGAGCATGAAAAGCAAGTGAAGGAGGAAGAGAAGGAAGAGGAGTATGAGGAGGAAGACGAGGCCGAGGAAAAGAAAATGGTGGTGACGGTGACACTGGTTACATATTAATTTGATTATTACAGTAAAGGTATTTGCTTGCAGAATTAACTACAAGCTCGAAGAGAAGTCTTCTTGTAGAAATTATGGTATCGATAATAGAGACAATCGTCACAAAAAAAAAAATAGTGTGTTAAAAATCAGTAATAACAGGCAATATGTGATTTTTTATTCACCATCCATGTTGTTCAACACTTACGGTTCTATAATTTCATTCAAATACAACATTTCTTGATTTTCTTTGTCTTTCTCAAACAAATATTTGCATTCCACCGAGGTTTTCAATTTAATGTCTGATTTTCTTTCTACAATTCTATGGCAAAAAATATTTATATATATATATATGTATATATATATATATGTATATATATATATATATATATATATATATATATATATCAGGTCACAGGCCAATGAGTTTATAATAAAATAAAAAGCGGGAGTAATGCGCTAGAGTTTGATCTCCGACAGGTCAAAGGACTTGCTACTTGATCCATTTGTCCTTGCACGTAGGGCAATGGTGGTCGTTCCGTCCGGAGTTAAGGAACTCTTCCGCTATGAGTACACACACACACACACACACACACACACACACACACACACACACACACACACACACACACACACACACACACACACACACACACACACACACACACACACACACACACACACACACACACACACACACATATATATATATATATATATATATATATACACAATCTCCATGACCGTCGCGCAGAGGATTCGAACCACTGCCAGTAGACCCAAGAGAATCCTCTGGTTCGAATCCTCTGCGCGACGGTCATGGAGA
>NC_134778.1:92488922-92501422 GCF_046742065.1 Oratosquilla oratoria
GTGGAAGATGGAGAAAAATAGTAGAGGAAGAAAGGAGGTGAAAGCGGAGAAAGGAGAGGAGAAGCGGGAAGGAAGAGAAGAGAAGATCCAGAAGAACATCTTGGAAATATTTTATATACCAAGAGCTTTTTCCCCCTTATAAGGGAGGTAGCCAAGTCACAGACACGTACTTACTCCCACCCATTCCACTGCCATCCATCACCTATTCCCCCTCTCATCTTAGCTCCTCATGGATGACGGGTCAACCCTGTATCCCGACCACTGCCCTACGTCAGAAGCAATGTAGCAAGACACAGTACATTCACAGTAAGGCCGCTTCACTTAATCAGCGACCCCCCCTCTCCGTCCCCTCATGCAGAAGAATAATATAGGGAGAAAAAAGTGAAATAATATATCTACTGAAGATGAAAACGGAGGGAAAATGAGGAGAAATAGAAAAGGATGAAGAGAAAGGAGAACCAAGAGCGGAGTTAGAGGAGGAGTAAAAGTAGGAATGAGGTCGAACAGGAGAATGTATAGGTGGAGGAACAGGGAAAACAACAAACATATAGAAAGTGGAAGTAAATGAAGAAGGAAAAAAAATCACGGAAAGTATAAAACAACGTGTGTGTATGTGTGTGTGTGTGTGTGTGTATGTGTGTGTGTGTGTGTGTGTGTGTATGTGCGTATGTGGGGACGTGTGGATGGGGTGTATTGTATGTGTGTATGTATGCATATGCATGCGTATTCGTGTATGAAAGAGATAGACAAAAAGAGAGAAGGGAGAAAGGGAAAGAGAAAGAGAGAGAGAGAGAGAGAGAGAGAGAGAGAGAGAGAGAGAGAGAGAGAGAGAGAGAGAGAGAGAGAGAGAGAGAGAGAGAGAGAGCGTGTACGAGAGCATTTGATGCCAGCAGATGCAGAGAGAAAGGACATCTAAATAGAGAAAAGAGTGCATGTATAAGAATGCATAGAGGGGACGAGAAGAAATGAAGAATACGTGAACCATTAAATAAAGAAGGACGAGAAGCGAAGTGTCTGGAAGAATTACGCGAGTTAATGAAAAAGAAGAAGAAAAGAAGGATGAGAGGTAAAAGGGGGAGAGTTGATAAGGAACTGGATACAAACAATACGTCAGATACGAAGGAATGCCGAACTGGAAAAAGAGAAGTAAGGCGAAGAAGAAGTAAAGAATGAGACAGAATGAGGGAGAAAAACATAGACAGTAAGACATAAGACAAGGCGAAAAGAAGAGGGGAGAAGCAGAGAATGGGGAGAAAATGAAATAAAAGGGAAAAAATGGAAGACGGAAAAAGAGAAAGAAAGAAATGAAGAAAGAAATGGGGAAGTACAGGAGATTCGGGATATATTTGTGGAGAAATAATGAAAAAAAAAATAATGAAGGAGGAAGAAATATGGCTATTAAACGAAAATAAAGATATACGATGTTAGATAAACAAAAAACAAAAAACGTAAGAAGAGACAAGAAAAAATACAAATGAAATAAAACAAAATGAAATAGAGAAATAGAACGACTTTAAATGGACTCGACCGAGGCTGTGTTCATGATTAATTCTTCAGAAAGCTAACGTCCTTCCACTGGGAATACTCGTGGATGTCCGATGATATATAATAATTATATTACTTTTTGTTGTTGCTGCTAAATATTTATGTTACTGAATTTGTAAACAAATTTAATAGATTTATCAGGCTGTTGTTCTGGTTCTCTCTCAGATGAAACTCGGAGCCGCAATTATAACAACAACGGTAAATAGGGTAACCCATAATCCATTCGGAGATTTGTGTATTACTATCTGTACTGAAGATAAGATGGGAATAAGGGTGGTGGATGAGAGTAGAATGGGTGGAAGTGTGTGCGTGCCTTGAATTGGCTACCTCCCTTATAAGGGGGAAAAGCCCTGTATATATAGATAGATCTGTACTGCATCGATGTTGATTTTTGTGGCTTTAACGTGATCTTTACATCATAACTTCATTGTGAACAAGAAAATGAGCTTAACAGAGAACAAAGAAACCGTGTATTATGAAACAAAAGGGCCCGAACCGACTAGCTGCATAAAACTCTGAAGTGGTCAAAGAAGCTTAGAGACTCCGGAAAAACAAAGGAAAGAGTGAGATGGCATCAACGGTCTCCAGATAGCGCTGGGATCGGGAAGAAGAACGAGGTTAGGCATGAGGCTGACATGGGAAGCTGCTACTAACCTTTTTAGGTTCAGAGATTTTAGTAAGAACAAACAGAGTATAAGAATGAAGGAGACTGCAAGAGACCATGTGGCTTATACTAGGCAGTTCCATTTCCCTTATCACCTATTGTCCCCATTTATAACGTTGTCTAACCTTCTCTTAAAACAATCAATAGTTTCAGCATTCAGTACATTGTTACTAAGTCTGTTCCACTTGTTAACTACTCTATTACTGATTGAGACCGTCTACTATTAGCATGAACAAGATATTTAAAGTACGTCATAGTATAGAAAGGGTAAAGATACAAGAAATTAAGAAAACAAAGAAATAACGGAATGGCAAAGGAGAAAAAGAAGAAAGTAACAGGAAGGAGAGGGAGAAAGATGAAGAAAATATATGAACTGAAGGGGGGTTGCTAAATTGAGGTATAATGAAGAAAGGATGTGCATTTAGTGAAAAGAGATTGAGATAGCGTTGATGACAAAACCAAGAGGACGATAAGGAAGCTAAAAAAAAATAAAAATAAAAATGCTCAAATAGATCTTTCGTACTCAGTGAAGTGTCTAGTTTATGATATTTTTAGTGTCTAGGGGTTTTCCTTCAGCTGGAAGGGTTAATAGGAATGAACCTAATCCCTTCGTATGAGGTCTGTTAAAAAAGTACGCGGACTGACGTCATAAAGCAAAATTTACTTTATTTAGAAGTTACAGATCTGGGTCCCCTCCAAAGTACTCTCCTCCCCAACGCACGCACTTAAAGCAACGGTGTTTCCACTTGTTGAAACAGTCCTGGTACATTTCTTTTGTAATGTCCTTGAGCTCCTTCGTCGCATTTGCCTCAATCTCGGGAATCATCTCAAATCTTCTTCCTTTCAAAAGTCTTTTGAGTTTGGGGAACAAGATCAAATCGTAAGGAGCAAGGTCAGGTGAGTAGGGGGGGAGGAAGAACAGTGATCGAGTGTTTGGTCAAAAACTCACGAGTTCTGAGGGCTGAATGGGTTGGAGCGTTGTCGTGATGGAAATACCAGTCGCCACTCCTCCACATTTCTGCTGTTTTGCGACGGATGGTGTACCTCAGACGTTTCAGAATTTCAGTATAGTAAGTATGGTTCCCTGTGGAGTCTTCGGGGAGGTACTCGTGGTGAACAACACCCTTAGCATCGAAGAAAACTGTCAGCATCACCTTGACCTTGGATCAAGCTTGGCGAGCTTTTTTGGGTCTGGGGGATGTTTCACTCACCCACCAATGCCAAAACCATAAACCCACGATTCATCACCTGTTATGATCCTGGACAAGAAGTTTTCATCTTCTGAACGATCAAGCAGTTCCTGACAAACCTGGACGCGATGGGCTTTTTGTTCGTCCGTCATCAGGCGTGGCACAAATTTCGCAGCAACGCGGTGCATCTTCAATCTTTTTGTCAAAATCTCGTAACAAGATCCAACTGATATCCCACACTCTTCAGCAAGCTCCCTGACAGTCAGACGTCGATTTGCCCGCACCAGGGTGTTGATTTTGTCGACGTGTGGGTCGTCGGTTGACGTGGAAGGACGTCCAGGACGCTCATCATCTTCAATGGACTGTCGACCATCCTTAAAACGCTCATGCCACTTAAAACATGCCGTACGCTTCATAGCAACATCACCGTAAGCCGTGTTAAGCATAGCAAAAGTTTCAGTCGCAGATTTTTCAAGTTTAACACAAAATTTCACAGCAAGTCGTTGGTCCTTCACGTCATTCATTCTGAAATCAGTCAAACGAAAAAATCGTACTTCACTAAAAAACCGCGTAGCTAATACACAAATAAAGATATCTGCAATCGGGAAATGGCGTTGTAATCAGCTGATCTATGCAAACCTAGCGACACCAAGTGGATTCCCCTGGAACCAACTGGAGCCGCGCAATTCAAACAGTCCGCGTATTTTTTTAACAGACCCTCGTACTTCAGGTTTAAAAAAATACCTGGCGATAGACAGAACAAGGTACTTAAAGTGATGTAGTCGGAAATCAGGATTAGAAAGTCACGAAGTAGAGTAAAGGTGGCGGCACGCTAGGCATTTCTCGCTAACATACTACTTACTTTTGCTACTTCGTTTGAGGAGAAAATTCAGATTACTTTTGCATCATATAGTAAATGACAAACTAAGAGAATCTAAACCTATACGAATGTCAGACACATTGTTGAGATGTTCTTTCATAAGTCTAAAATATTGCAACCGATGTCGTCTCTACTCAAACGAAGTTGCACAAGCAAGTAGCATGCTAGCCTAGTGTCCCTCCACCTCAAGTACAAGATGAACAGAGTCACTGAACAAATAAATCTTCCTGCAAAGGCGTTAGCAAGTAGCACTGCTGGAAGGTGAAAGGTTCAGCTGGATAGAAACCAAAAAAATTCCTTGTAATGTTTGTAACTTACTTGCATGCTTATTCTCCAACCGACGTTGTTATGAACAGTAAGGTCTAATATCGACATGCTCGCCATTGTAGTCCTTTGTAGATGGGGAAGAAAGGCATGCATGTTCAAAGGATGGAATTCCTCTGCTATAGGGGAGTGACCAAGTCAAAGCACATACCCACTTTGAGTCATAAACGTAAGGAGAGAAAATAGCAAGGAGGAGGAGAGAAGGAGGAGTAAATGGTGGCGTGTACATCTCTTTGAGTAAAAATCAAGCAAAGGAAACTGGGAATATGATAAGAGCGGTTTAAATTCCGAAGGTGTTAAGAGGACGAGGAATTTGTTGGGTTGAGCTCGAGGAAAGAGAGAGACAGGAGGGAGAATAAGTGTCAAGAAAGGGGAAACTTAGAAGAGAAGGGAATAGAATAAGGGCGATGAAATAACGGAAGAGGAATTGCACTATTTGATGATGGCGAAGGAGTCCAAGGGAAAGAAGAGAAGGATCATTACTGACACTTGACTCTGGTGCATAGTCACTTGAGCGCGCGCACGCACACACACACACAAACACACACACACACACACACACACACACACACACACACACACACACACACACACACACACACACACACACACACACACACACACATAGGCACACACACACGCATGCACACATACAACTTAGAACCAGGTAAACATAGTGACGGAATATTTTTCTGTATACTATAATTTTGCAATTAGATTAGGCGACGGATGCAGCGGTGATGATGGTGCTCCTGGTGGTAGTATGATATTTCAGTTAATAAAGATAAGATATGTTTATATCATACGTTACTTGATACCGAATGCAGCAAACATTATAACCGTGGACACTACGACTGGTTTCTTTGTTGTGTCTTCATGCGAAAAGTAGATATGATTATGCAAAATGTAGATAATACCATAACAGTGATAGTAAAAACAAACGCCGGTCCCATAAAATATCTCTTAGAAGGTCAAGACTCGACTGTTTACACGAATTTAAACTGATCAAAAGTCAGACGTAAGAGAATAGATAAACTCTTTATGTAGAATTGAATAGATCACTTTTTTTTTCGTGTTTATAGGGGAACAGGAAATGGGAGGAATGTAAAAGGAGATAAACACAATAAGCATGTTACGTAGTCAGACAAGAAAAATGCAAAGAGAGGGAAGTTGAGCGACTGTCGAAGTTGGAACATCGATATAAACAAAAGGGAAGGGAAAAATTAGTAGAAAAGATAATTGAGGGGAGAAGAGAAGAACAGAAAGAATTATTGCAATTCAGTAAAGGACGAGCAAGTGGACAAGGGCTCTGGGGTCGGTGGAAGGGGACGGCGTCGAGAAATGCGGATGCTTACAATATGAAATTAGAAATTACTTGAAGAAAAAGAGAAAGAAGAAAATGATAATGAGAGGTGATGCTAGTTACACATGGAGTTATATATACGTCAGGTCTTTCAAGGAAAGAAAACGAAGAAACGCCAAGAGATCTTCTGTAGCAAGAGGGGACTGTCAATCTGCCTTGCCAGCGAAGGGAGCAAACAGAAAAAAAATGAGGGAGAGAGAGAGGTGGGAGAGAGGGAGAGAAAAAACAGATAGACAGACAGACAGGTAGATATACGGGCAGGAAGACAGAGAAAGACACACACACACTGACACACACACACACACACACACACACACACACACACACACACACACACACACACACACACACACACACACACACACACACACACACTCACACACACACACACACACACACACACACACACACACACACACACACACACACACACACACACACACACACACACACACACACTCACACACACACACACACACACACACACACACACACACACACACACACACACACACACACACACACACACACACACACACACACACCTATAGAGAGAGAGAGAATGTAGGGGGGGGGCGGTGAGAGACCTTACAGAGCTAACGTCAGATATTGCATATGTACCCTTTCGTGGATACACAAGTGTGGTGCAGGGAAGGTAAAGCCTCGTTTGACTTCATATATATTGAAAACACGTGGCTCCGCTATTTACAGATCCGGGATGTAATCCCCCAACGGGACAGTGTCTCCCCTGGTGAGTGTAAGGGAGAGTGTCTCCCCTAGTCTCCTCTGTTGTGTGGTGAAACAATCGCCGGTTATATACACAAATAAACTTAGCTTGCATATCTGTGTAGGTTTTATAGTTAGATAATTGGTTTGGGTTTTATACAATATCATTTGTGTGTTAGTTGCAGTGTAATGAATGTATATTAATAGTTTATGTGCCTTGACATGATGTATGGATTGAAGTTACATATATGTAGCTTGGTAGGTATGTGGAAATGGTTAATGATGTGTCTGGTGACAGTATGCATTTGTGTCTATAACTTCCGTTGGGCCCTGGTGTGATGTGTTGCATGTCTGAGTCAGATGTTTACGATTTGGAAGTGTGAATGTCAGCAAGATTGAATAGGGATTGCCAATGCCAGTGCCTGTTGGGCACCTTGTATGCATGTGGATAACGTGTCAGGCATGTAATATATCGTTGGTTAGTAAGGATACACGTATCTGGAAGAGGCTACCGAGGGAAAGCTTCGAGACGGAAGAGAATATTTTGGCGTCAGCCGCCAGAACTGAAAGGGAAAGCGCGCATATTGGGCGGAAGAGATTTAGGCAACTCACACACGGACGCAACCAGTCTCGTGAAACAGATCGTACGCAACTTAAAAGTGTTGTAATTGTGAAGAACATTGTAGGCTTGTTTTGTATGACCTTCACGTGAAATAGTAGCAATGTCATTGTTGCAAGGGGAAGGCGTGTGACGTGGATCTGCAAATGGAGCACGTGTGATCATTGGATATGGGGGAAGTGCGATTGGTTTCATGCAACTAGTTTCGTCGGTGTGCGAGCTATCTTAGATGGGATCCGACCCCTGTCGCTCCTATGGATGGTTTATTTCCACGCAGGTGAATTAAATACCCTGGCGACAGACATATACATGTGACACACGGAACCAAGGATTTAGTTGCGATTATTCTGTGTACTTTTGAATTCTTTGGTGTTGTAGCTTCTACAATATTATGTGTATTCTTAAACCATTTTGGCCTTGGTGGACAGTTTGATTAATTCTGTTCTAACTTCATTCGTTTATAGTCAACTCAAGAGCACCTCTTTTGTCCTATTATTTTCTTCCTTATGTGAAACTAGGTAGAGAAATAAATGTATAAAGATAATAATATTAAATAAATATATAAATGAATAAAAAGGTAAATAATGATAAATAAAGGTCGAAGGAAGGTAGCTACATTGTGGGTCCATCTGTGGGAGGTTACCGGACTGAACAAAAATTCTATACCGCAGCAATAAAACAGGATATCCACGGAAGTGAGAAGATCTGTATTTTTCGACTTCGCTCTGGGTACATAAGTGTGACAATCCCAGCAGTTACCGACGACTTCCACCTCTACAAGATGTCCAACCACGTAGGGCAGGGATTCTCTTATGGTTTCACGGAACAGTTTCCAAAGGTACATAGATGACTAACGAGAGTAACTATAGCTTCACTACTGCATATGTAGTATCACAGTACATAATTTTTATGCCAATGGTTAAATGATGAATAAAGTCATTAAAATTTGAACCATTGCAGTACCATTATATATTTATCTAGTCTTGATATATTTCAATTCTATATTCTGTCAGGCTAATAGAGGTACGAGTCGATGGTCTGAGGACTCTCGAGGTATGTAACGGGAAAAAAAGGTTGAAATCCCCTGGCGTAGGGCGAAAGTAACGTCATCGTCTGCTGCTAAGTGCCCCTTTTTCTGATAAACTGTAAGGTAATTGTCAGACTTCACTCTGCAAAAAGGACAGGCAATGTGCAAGAGAATGAGAAGAATGGGTCGCCATTGTGTTGTGCAAGAGTCCCAGGAATCGTGGAGGGGTGAACAGAGTCGTAGCTGTAGATCGATGATATTTTCGGAAAAGATAAAACTATGTAACCTGACCATTGGAGCGTGAGAGCGCAGCGGTGGCGAGGGGAGGGAGAGAAATCACGTGAAGAATGCTCAGTTTTATGGTGTGGGGTTTAGGAAAGAACTGTTGGTAATAATGTATAAAAGACGAGATATTCTAGATATGCTTAGAAAGGACTAATTATCGTGGATGTGTTGTGTACAGTTACAAAATGGAATTGGTTTGTGTTATCAACATCTTCATCACCATTGGCGATATCACTGTCATCATCGTCATCAAATCAGGCTAGAATGAAATTCAGTGATTCTTTTTCGTTTCGTCTTATTCGCTACGGAAGGTTCCCTCAGCTGAATAGAATAGATTGGGACACTGGTACAAGTAAATCGTACCGAATAGTTGAGATATGCTCAACCTTTTGCTCTGCCTGGGAGTCGGGTGGCTGCTTCAGCTGAATAAGATCAATTGGTGGCAGCTTCAATAAAGTGACAATTTATAGAACACATAGAAAAGGGTCAACGGTGTTAGATTAGATTAGATTAGTTTATTGTACGAGGGGATGTGTCGAAAGTACAGATGGACTTCGGGTCCACATGAAAAATCCTCCAAGTGAACCTCCCCACCCCACCCCCAAGGCAAATCCCCACCAGGGAAACGCTTAAGGAGAATTGTCGAAATCGATGTTGGCTTCGGGTATATGAAGGTTGTTTTTAATTCGACGGCATTGATTGGCATCTTGGTTCGTAAGGGTGATGAACTTGTATAGTCTCCTCAGGTAACCAAGTCTTGCGGAAAAGGCCTATGTGTTAGAAAGTCTAAAGGAGTCTTGATCAGGATGTCTTCTACAAATGCTATTATTACTTACATTATTGTGAGGATTACTAAACTGAAAATAAATATGAATATGGTTATCATCGTCATCATCATCTTCTTCATTTACATCACCGTTGTCGTTGTCATTGTTATTGTTATTACCACATCTGCTGGCAGTACTCGCGTGCTATTACTTTTATAGTCCCTTATAGCAGCCATGATAGAATACTTAAAGACGTACATTTTAGGAACGAGTAGGATTATTTTTAATCACTAGAAAATATATTAGGTAGATCATTTAACACTCGCCAGATTATAGTATATAAAGGTTTGCCTTTTAATGAAGAGGTTGATAATGGTGTTGCAGGACAAGGTTGCATGAAGAGTGTGATTGACGTATGTGTATAGCTACAGGAGGCTGTAGACGCGTTCACAGAGGTCTATAAAAATATAATAAAAGGAAACAAAGAATCGTCCATGTGGAGGAAAGTAGTAGGAGATAATAATGTTTACTTTGCAAAGAAGATCAAAGAGAAAGAGGGGAGATCGAAGGAGAGAAATAAACGGACTCTGGGAAGAAACAAAGAGAGAAATAAGAGTTCGAAAGAGAGGGGGCGAGAAATTGTAACGAAAGCAACAACAAAGGAGAAAGGGGGAAAAGGAGAGTGGAAGAAAGAAGAGGAAGGGAGGACAAGAGAGGGGAGGAGAGAATTGAAGTAGAGATAGAAAGTAAGAAGAGAGAAGAGGAGAGGAAGGGGAGAGCCTAAGGAGATAACGGAAAAATAATGAATTGAATAGGTGGGTTAGGAGGGAATGGCGAGAACATGGAGGAGGTAGGTTTACATAATTGATAAAAGTAGGAATGGAAGAAACGGAGGGGAAACGATGAGAGGGGAGGATCAGAGAATGCAAAGAAGAGGAGAGAGGTTGGGAGAAAGAGTGAAAGATGAAGCAAGCTCGAAAAGAGAAATATATAAGTGAAGGAGAGGGAAAAAATAGAGAAGAAAAAGAGAGAAAAAAAGAGAGTAAGGAGAGGGGACAAAATATGACAACTGCAGAAGCGAAAATATACGAGTACTTCTGATCAAACAAGTATGTATTCTAGAGCGAAAAGGGACGACGAAGAATGGGCAAAATTATGAGAGTAAAATTTATTGGAAAATATGCATATAATATATAGATTTACGATAAATACAGTTTTATAGATACAAGATAAATATTGCAGAATATACAGTTGAACAACAGTAACCCTAAGAATGAGTCAGTTCAATTTAGAATATATATATATATATATATATATATATATATATATATATAGAGAGAGAGAGAGAGAGAGAGAGAGAGAGAGTGTGTGTGTGTGTGTGTGTGTGTGTGTGTGTGTGTGTGTGTGTGTGTGTGTGTGTGTGTGTGTGTGTGTGTGTGTGTGTGTGTGTGTGTGTGTGTGTGTGTGCATGTGTGTTGATATAACCCCATGCGTATCAGAGAAATAGAGATTTATTCTATAAATTAACTATAAATAAAAGGATAATGTCAGCGAGATACTGAAATGCTAAACTTGGGAGTTATAAAGTGCAGTTATATACTTTACTGCTAAGCTTCCTTGTTCGGAAACGCGAAAGGTTTTATACAGAATTGGTTAGGGTGTGCGTTAAATACTGAATACAAGGACGTTATCACACTTTGGGATTTTTCCTTCGACTGTTGAAGTAGATTTGCAGCCTCCAGCTCTCGGGAAGGAGTATGATATGCTGAAAGAAGAAAAAAATCCCTCAGCATATGAATTGACATTCTGTGTAAATTGTTGAGAATACAAAAAAAAATTATATGGTGATTTTACGATGGGAAAAGTGTTGGAGGTGGGCGGTAACACCAATTAATTGGAGGTTGGAGGGAAAATAGCTTAGTGTGATCACGCCTTCAAGCTCATTCCACAAAACGAGCAACATACAGTGTCTCCTGACACGGAAGAGAATCTTATTTTTCGCTTATGGTCTTGCGGGCTTTTTCTATCCATATCTACAGTATATACCAAGAGCTTTTTCCCCCTTATAAAGGAGGTAGCCAAATCAAAGGCATGTGCCATTCCACTCCCCTCCACCACCCCTGCCTCCCTCTCATTTTAGCTCCTTATGTTTTCTTAAGCAATCATAATTGCAATGCAGGTTTGCCTTCAACAGACAAAAGCGGTAAATCCATAACAAAAATATTCTCTTTTGTGTCTACAGACACTGTATGATGCTTGTGCTCGGAGCTCAACGTGTGAGATTACGAATCTTTTTGTACCCAAGGTATTCAAAATAGAAAGAGATAGGTTGAACAACTCAGAATGCTTAGGTTTGATTCCCACACGCGTACACACAACATACACACAACTTACACACACACACACACACACACACACACACACACACACACACACACACACACACACACACACACACACACACACACACACACACACACACACACACACACACACACACACACACACACACACACACACACACACACACACACACACACACACACACACACACACACACACACACACACACACACACACACACACACACACACAAAGTATGTATAGACTGGAAATAATAATCTGTCCTAAGAAGATATTTTTTCGTTAGTTCATACAACGTGAAAACAAACAAACAGAAAGACACAAAAGAAAGTGGATGATGGGAGAATGTAGCGGAAGACGAGAAGGAGAAGAAAGAGGAAGAGGAGAAAGAAGAGAGGAGGAGGAGGAGAAGGAATAAAGAGAGGAAGAATAAGAAGAATTAGAGGAAGTGGAGGGGAAAGAGGACGTGGTGTAAGAGAATGAGGAGAAAGAAGAAGAGGAGGAGGAGGAGGAGGAGGAGGAGGAGGAGGTGGAGAAAGGTGAGGAAGAGGAGGAGAAAGTAACAATAAATTGAACAAAAGTAAACTATACCATATGAATCAAGAGAAGTCGACATCAAAAACAATGTAGGTAATAGAAAAGAACATAAATTCCACAATGGAGGGGAAGAAAAATGATTAACTTGTGTAAGGGAAGACGGAAGCGGGAGGAATTACATCAGAGGACGGGAGTTATTAACATCAAGG
>NC_134778.1:92508922-92516422 GCF_046742065.1 Oratosquilla oratoria
GAGAGAGAGAGAGAGAGAGAGAGGGGGGGGGAGAAAGAAAGAGAGAGGGGGAGGCAGCCAAGCTCCGAGAAAAAGAGTAACAGACAAGAAAAGTCTGGCAATAAACCTTAATAATCCCAAGTGGAGGGAACCTGGAGCAATACAAAAGGCATAAACTAAACAAATATGTACAAAATGAACAAATGTGTCTCCCTCCACGTGCAGTCGGCAAATGAGAGAAGAGGGACAGAGAAGAAGAAAGGCAGGAAGGAAGAAAGGAGAGAAGGACATATGGAAAGGGAATGAGAGGTACACATTGTGAGATTATCATTATGGAGTAAAGAGATCGGGTCGTCTTTGCGTAAATATAGATGAGGGAGATTATGTGAATATAGGCTATACATATATGCCGCTGTTGGTAAAATTGAGAAACAAAGCTAGATTAATGGATAGAATTATATATGAAAGAATAATTATGAGACAAAGAATCACCAGATAGAATGGTAGAGAAATAAACATAGAAGGAAATATGGACGGATCGATTGGACAACGAATTCGTAAAGAGTGACAGGCGGATTGACAGATAGGCTGATCAACACATAGCTCCAGAAACAGAAAAATGAAATAACGTTGATAGATAGAAGGAGCGAATTATAGAGATAGAGAAAGAGAAAAAGGAGAGAGAGAGAGAGAGAGAGAGAGAGAGAGAGAGAGAATAGATAAGGATGAAGATAGAAAAGATCATTCCCCATCAGAACAGACATGACTATTCTTTTTCTGTTCCCCTCCTTCCTCTCTTCCCCTACTCATCCCCTTCTTCCTCTCCCTTCCCTCCTTCCTCTTCCTTCCCTCCTTCCTCTTCCTTCTTCTCTCTTCCTCTCCCATCCTCCCACTTCCCTCTTTCCTCTTCCTTCCCTCCCTTTCCTCCTTCCTCTTCCGCACTCCCTCCACTCTTTTCCTCTACCCCCAGTCTCTCCCCTCCTTCCTCTCCCCTCCCCTTCTTCCACTCTCTCCCCTCCTTCCCTTCCCTCTCTTCTCTTCCATGTCCCCTCCCTCTCTCACCTCCCTCTGATCCCCTCTGAAGTTGGTGGCGGAGGAGTGGCTTTGCTAGCGACGGTGGCTGTGGAGGTGGTTTCGTTTCTACGGCACAGGAAATTAAGAGGAGGTCTGTGGAGGTGGCGTCACTATAATGGAAAGGAAGAGAAAATTGTGATATGAACGGCGGGGGAAGGGAAGAGGGGAATTCGCAGGTTGGGGGATTGTTGTTGCCTTTGGGAGAAGGTATGGTGCGTCCCTATCATCTCCCCTGGGGGAAAGAGGGGAGAAAGTGTGAGGGAACTGAAGGAAAAGGAGTAAGAGGCAGTTAGATACGCGGTCAGGATAGATGGACAAATAGAGAGAGAGAGAGATAAAGGATGAGGGATAAAAAAAGGGATGAAGGTTCGAATGAAGGGAGGATGGTATGAAGGAACGAAGGACAGAAGAGAAGAAATTGAGCCAGTAGATAGAAATGGTAGAAAAGGAATAAAGAAAGGAAAGAAGAGAATGTGGAAGAAAAGAAGAAAGAAGGAAAGAAATTAAACTAGGGTCAATGTTGAGGGCTATTGGATAGGGAGAGCGCAAGAATTTTATTCCTGGTTTGACCATTATATAGTGATAGTCTTCCCTGAGTTAAATAGAATAGTTTATCAACAACTTTAAAGGTATATGTATAAACGATATATTTCGTTTTCCTGTTAAAACAGGGAACATGGGAGGTAGGGGTGGGGGCTAGTGATAATGGCGAAGTCGGAACCAGGAGAAGCATTGAGATAAAGAAAACAGAAGAGGTATGATGCATCAAGGATGTAATAGTCACAAAGTAAAATGAGGAATCCTTTACCACCTGAGAGGACAGAGCCTGACCAGACTGCGGTGCAGCAGAGGAGGATGGATCCCCGCATCACAGATAAGTGTCCATTGTATGCAATATATCATGGAACACTGTATTGTACACAATCATGGACGCCAACAACACAATATACACTCTATAAGGAATTTGTGGGAAAACCTCGTTCCAGCGATGGAGTTCCTCAGGTAGACGGGACTACTCGGCCAGACAGTCTAGGGAACGACAACAACTGTCGTCCTTTGTGGTAGGATAGCATGGGCAAGTGGCGGTCACCAGTATATCATAACTTTCAACCAGAGTATGTATGCTATGAAATGTGATTGAGACTAACGCGCCACGTGGTCTTAGAAGAAAAATAATAAAAAAGGTGGATGCTAGGAAAAAGTAAAAAAAGAGATAAGCAATAATGAGGAGGGGAAAAGGTGTAGATAATATGTGGGAATAAGAAAAGAAAAAAAGGGGGAGAAGATTAAAGGGAAATGTATCTGCTATCTCAGCATGAAAGGTTGAGATAAGGTCAGAGATAAGAGTAGCCTTTTGTGAACATCGATGGAAACAAGGGACCAAGAGGAGCGAGAGGTCTGCTAGATACCGTTTGAGTGAGACAGGAAAGCCTTCTGCTGTTGTATTCTTTCCTTCTCTTGGGGACAGAACAGATATTTATCTAATAAGTTTGAAGCACACTGCACCTCACAAGGTTTGTAGGAGTTTGAGGGTTATTCTCTCTCTCTTTCTTTTGTTTTATCTTATTTTATTTTGTTTTTTCGTTCTTCAAGTAGAAATTTTGTTGGGACGAAAGAATTAATACTCCCCGCTCGCACTGGTACTTGTCTTATTTAATTGAGGTCACTCAACTTTACTCAACCCTTTTGGTATCTCGGAGAACCTCTTCTGTACCAAGTGTTATCTGTTTCATTCTGGCTAACGTCAAACAATTTCTTTCAGCAAAGTGGTGTTCCTTCATTAGTTAAAGGGCAAATTTTTGGCTGAATATCCATCAAATAACATCCTCCGTATTGACTGGGTCATGTTATTTTATTCAGAGTGACGTCTAGCGATTTTATTTGACTCTTGGGTACCACGTCGGTACCAGAAATGTTCGTGTGTAGAGATTGGAATGGGGTTGGGGAGGGGGGCGGTCTTTGGGAGATTTGGAGGGGCTTTAAGAGGACGTCAAAGGCGAAAAAAGTGCAAATGGGATCATTGCTCGGAGAAAAGAAAGGAAACAGATGCAACACTTCGACTCGATCGGAGAAAGATGCGAAGCTCTAATGGGGCGACAGGAATGGGAATGGGAATTGGGGATGGCAGAATGCCTTATGGGCAGACACTAAGAGGAAACGAGGAAATATCCAAGCGTTTGAGAAATTATGTATTTCCTGTTTAACTTTTGAACGTGGTGAAAGACTTTAGAAGTTACTTGTAGAAGCTGAATGGATTTTATTTACTCTAAGGGGATCCTTTCTCTCTCAATTAGTCCAAGGGTGGTTTCACTTGATTTTATTCGGCTAAGGGGAACCCTTCCACCCTTCTCAGAGGCCGAAAAACTAAATCCACCTCGACTAAGCCGCTCGACATTGGCACCTTTTCTAAATACTTTTTGTCTTACACAAGCGACCATTTTTACCTAAAAAGACACCCCGACCCCTTCCTTCGCTAAACAAAGGTAGGATGAAAGCTAAGAAGGGAAGGAAACAAGGAGTAGAGGGAGGAGAGTAGAGTAAGCGCTTTGAAAAACGTAAGCTGTCGTGCCGAGTAGAGTTCGGCCAGACCTTTCACAAGTTGGGAAAAGCGCGCACAAGTCGCTGCCCCCGGCGGCCAAGCAATCAACGCCTCCCTTGAAGATGATGGTGGTGATGAGGACGACAACGACGACAAGGAAGGGGGGGGGGAAGGTTGAAGATAGGGGTGATAGAGGGGAGGGAGGGAAGGAAGCGTCCCTGTAGAAAGGGTGGTAATGGAAAGAGAGGGAGGTATTTGGGCCAAGAACAGGAAGACGGATGAGTGATGCTGAGTGTGAGTGCAGTGGAGGGTCTTTTGCTTGGGGAGGTTATTCGTCTGGTAACAACCAGAATGGATAGTTAACACGTAAAATGTAATGAAAAGTTCGATTGATGTAGGTTTACATAAGAACAGGAGAATGAAACTACAAGAGACCATGTGGCCTACACTAGGCAATTCCATGTCCATTACCACCTGTCATCCTCATCCATAAAGTTGTCAAACCGTTCCTTAAAACAACTGATAGTTTCAGCAATCACTACATGGTTACTAAGTCTGTTCCATTCGTTGACCACCCTATTAGTAAACCAATTCTTGCCTATTTCCTTCTTAAATCTAAATTTGTCCAGTTTAAATCCATTACTGCGAGTACTGCCCTGTTGTCGTAATATGATGACCTTATTTGCGTCACCCTTAAAGCCTTTGATCTACTTGAGCACCCCTATTAGATCACCCCGCACTCTGCATCTTTCCAGAGAGTGTAAGTTAAGGTGCCCAAGCCTCTCTTCGTAAGGTAAATTTTTGAGCCCATGTACCATTTTGGTCATTCTCCTATGTATTGATTCTAGTGAATTGATGTCCATTCTATAGACGGAGGCGAAAACTGTACCTCATAGTCAAGGATGGGTCTAACTAACGCTAGATAAAGTTTGATAATTACCTCTGCACTTCTATTCGTAACCGTCCTAGCAATGAACCCTAATGCTCTGTTTGCTTTATTCCTGGGGCTAATGCACCGTTTCCTGGATTTAAGGTCAGGACTCAGTAGAGCTTCCAAGTCTCTCTCGCACTCAGTTTTGTCTAAAAACGCGTTATCTAAGCTATATCTATTTTCGGGGTTGTGTCACCCTAGGTTTAGCACGCAGCACTTTGAGATATTGATGTTCATTTGCCATTTCGCCGACCATGTAAACAACTTGTTAAGATCCTCCTGCAGAATCTCGGCGTCGTCTCCTAACCTAATTAGGCGTCCTATTTTAGTGTCATCCGCAGACTTACTAACATCACTATTAATCACATTGTCTAAGTCGTTTATGTACATAATGAACAATAAGGGACCCAAAACCGAGCCCTGGGGGACACCACTAGAAACATCCCCATTTGGATTTTACACCATTTATAGTGACTTGGTGGGGCACCTTGTCCAACGCTTTGTTAAAGTCAAGGTAAATAACATCGTAACTATCATTGTTCTCTGACATCTTATATACTTTAGTGTAGTTCCATATAGACAGTTTATCTCCCTTTTCTAAAACAGGAACAAAACCAATGTCTTCCGACACATTAAATATTTCTGTTAACTGGTCGCATATTTTAAATTTACTCTTTAAGCATACTCGGAAAAATTCCATCTATACCTGGGGATTTTGTATTTTTAAGACTTTCAATCTGCTTGACTACTACCTTACTAATACTGATATTAAATAGTCTACTTTTTTCATCCCCACTGAAAATCGGATCGCAGTCTGGTACCTTATCTAACCTCTCCTTAGTAAACACCGAGAGGAAATATTTGTTAAACGCCACACTCATCTTTTCCTCCGATTCTATAATGACATTTTCGTAATTTTGATTTGGGCCTATTCTTTCCTTATTTTTTGTTCTGTAGAGATGAAAGAAGCCCTTTGGGTTGGATCTCGCTTGTCTGGCAACTTTAATTTCATAGTTACGTTTTGCTATGCGCGTATTCTTTTTAACCAGTTTTGCCATATCGTTATATTTGGATCTAAGGTGTGTTTCCTCGATATTTATTCTTACGTAAAGTTCTCTTTTCATTCCGACCTCATGCTTCAGCCTGTCTGTCATCCATTTGGGAGTGTTACTATTCTTCCTTGTCCTTGTGAAAAAACAACAGCAACTTACATCCTTCTCTCTCGATTTCCGTTTGAGATTATAAAGTATCGAATGCCGTGGTGAGATATACAACAAAAGGATGCAGTGTGTGTGAAGAAAAATATATGGTAAGACGAAACGAAGCTTCTTTGTTTATGCGATTATTTATTTTCTACACACACACACACACACACACACACACACACACACACACACACACACACACACACACACACACACACACACACACACACACACACACACACACACATATATATATATATATATATATGTATATATATATATGTATATATATATATATTTGTATATATATATATATGTATATATATATATATATATATGTATATATATATTTATGTATATATATGTGTATATATATATATATATATTAATTTGTTCTCTAATTTTTGGGATGTTTTTGGGAAACAACCGTAGTTTCTGGTGGTCATGGTCCTCTCGATATAGCTGCAAGAGTGGCTCACGGATAGCAGAGGAGGACTTTGTCAACTTCCTACTGGCCTGTGGTCTCTCACAAGGTCAGTGAAATCGTCTAATGTTGACCAAAGTCTAAAAGGTTTCAGCTCGTCCAACAACTCGGAGGCCGTGGCTGCTAGAGAAAGATAATTCTAGTTGCTGTCCCAAGAGAAGGCCATTTCTGTAGAAACGTTACTTTAGGCAGAAGGGAGCTTCAGAGTGGAGAATGATAAGTTGATGGGAGTGTGGGAATCTGATGAACATAAGAATGAAGGACTATAAAAATGAAAGAGACTGCAAGAGACCATAATGCCTACACTAGGCAGTTCCATGTCCATTAACACCTATCATCCCCATCCTTAAGTTTATTTGATCTCTTAAAACAACCACTAGTTTCAGCGCTCACTACGTGGTTACTAAATCTATTCCATTCGTTAACCACTATTAGTAAAACAGTTCTTGCATATTTCTTTGGGTTGATGGTTGCGATAGGATGAAAGAAAACATGGATTTATGTGTGATTCAGCGCTTGTTTAGTGCACGAGTACACTGACATATTACTGTAAAGAGGTTTCTCCCAAGTTGATTAGAATCGTCCGTCATTGGCCAGAAAAAAATCTTAACCCACCTCTACGAAGAGGGAAGTGAGAAACCCCTGGTAGGGCAAGCCGTGTCACTTACGGAAAGCTGCCATTTGTGTGTGTGTGTGTGTGTGTGTGTGTGTGTGTGTGTGTGTGTGTGTGTGTGTGTGTGTGTGTGTGTGTGTGTGTGTGTGTGTGTGTGTGTTTGTGTGTGTGTGTGTGTGTGTGTGTGTGTGTGTGTGTGTGTGTGTGTGTGTGTGTGTATGTGTGTGTGTTTATGTGTGTGTGTGTGTGTGTGTGTGTGTGTGTGTGTGTGTGTGTGTGTGTGTGTCGCCTCTTCGCACGCCCAGAGTTGTCGAGAACCAACGCAAGAAGCACGCAGCGGCTCCCAGGACTCGAACTCAAGACCACCTGCTCACAAGTTCGACACGATGCCCATTGCCCAGAACAAAAGACTTAAATGTCTGACCCGTTCAAACTCGTGACATCCTTTGGATAATTTACTCTGGCCAAGATCAGTAGGTTGCTTTCAATCAATGGATTTTTTTTTTTTTCGGAACGAATTTGTCTCGATCAATCGAGATAATTTTCACATTTTGTCTCTCAAATAGAGTTGGTTACTATTAGCCGGAATGAAAGAAGTGCTAAAGAAGTTAAGAGGAGTTGGGTCTGGGGCTATAAAGGTCCGAAGGAGACCGGGAGAGTTGTGAGGGAGGGAGT
>NC_134778.1:92523922-92531422 GCF_046742065.1 Oratosquilla oratoria
GGTATATCGCGTTGGTTCTCGACAATTCTGGCCAGGCAGGGAGGTAACCCAACGTCGGTCTATCAAAAAAAAAAAAAAAAAAAATGCATCTGACATGGCTTTACCAAGGTTTTCTCACTTTCCACCACTGGATGCGAGTGCGATTTTTTTTTAGCACTTTTACGGGGACACCATCTTCCCCAGCTGCTTGTCCATTCTTCATCAACTTCAAAGCTCTCCTCAGTTCTTTGACCCTAATCTCTTCGTTCTCTTCTTGTCGTTCTACTTGATCTCTGCCTCTTTCATCTGATCCTACTACATCCTTCTCTAAATCCACACTCAGTAACTGGTCGAAGTATTCTTTCCACTGACACACAACGTCCTTCTCTTCTAACAAGTTTTGTTTTCCCTCTTAAAGGGGTTGGATTTTTTTTAAGGGGATTGAATAATTTTTAGAGGATTGGAATCCCTTAAGAGGAATCCAACCCCATCTAACACAATTAAGAATGATCCAATCCCATTCTTAGAATCCAATCCCCTTAAAGGATTTTGCAATGTTATGTAACAGCTTCTTGATCCCATTCACATTCTGTTGAATTTGTTTATCTTATTTTTTTCCATGATTCCATTTTATACATTTTCGCTGTCTCAGTCTACTCACTCGTACCCACATCGTTTGAACGGTCTGTTATACTTCTGTACTTTATCCATTTATTATAACATATAATATCTTTTAATGTCTTTTAGACTTCATCACAACACTAGAGTGTAGACTTTTTCTTCATTCTATTTTATTTGAAAACAGATACTGGTATAATTTTGTTTTGATATTTCTGTTAATCCTCTTTGTTACTGTTTGTATTATCATCTATCACCCTCAATAGTAGTCTGGCAGTAGTCTGGAAGTGAGCATTAAGGGGGAGTGACTGGAGGAAGTGGATAGTTTTAGATACTTGGGTGCAAATGTGGCAGGAAAAGGTGGAGTGAAGGTGGAGGTAGAATGTAGATTGAGAGAAGCGAGTAAATGCCTTGGGGGATTAAAAAGTGTAATGAGAAATAGACCTTTGGGAATGGATGCTAAGAGGAGATTGTATGAAGAAGTGATTGTGTCAACAGCACTGTATGGGGCCAGAAACATGGAACATAAGAGAGGAAGAGAGAAGGAGTTTGAATGTGTTTGAGATGAGGTGTCTGAGAAGTATGAAGGGGGTTACTAGGCTGGATAGAGTGAGAAATGAGGAGGTGAGGAGGAGAACAGGGGTGGAAAGGGAGTTGGGAGATAGGGTTGATGAAAGAGTATTAGGAGGGTTTGGACACATGGAAAGAATGAGTGAAGAAAGACTAGTAAAAGAGGTATGGAAGGCAGATGTGGAGGGAGTGAACATGAAGGGACGTCCTAGGATGAGGTGGATGGATGGGGTGAAGGGGGTTTTGGGGAAGAGGGGAATGTCTGTTGAGGAAGGACGGGAGAGGACAGAAGACAGGGGTGAATGGAGAATGGTTGTATATGTATGATGTTGTGATGTATGAGGTGGAATGGGCGTTGGGATGGGTGGTGAGGTAGTATGTGTGAGTAAAATTTTGACTCACCCCGAAGGGATTTCTCCCCGTCTTCTCCTTTTATGCAATGGGGGAACGGAGAGGGGGGGTCGCCGATTTAATGAAGCGGCCTTGCTGTGGATGTGCTGTGTCTTGCGACACTGCTTCTGACCCAGGGCAGTGGACAAGGTGCAGGGATGACCCGTCATCCAGGAGGTGCTAAGATGAGAGGGAGGGTGGAGGTGTGTGGAGTGTATTCAGGGATGGAATGGGTGGGAATGATTTTATGCCTTTCCCTTTTTGGCTGTCTCCCCTGTATGGGGGGAAAAAGCCTGTATGTATGTACCCTCAGTACTTCTTTTACAATTTTTATTTTAATTATTTAATGATAAGTCTCCTTTTTTTCAGGTGATCAATTTTTTAATCTCCAACCACGTTTTGGTCTCTCTCTTGGTTTATTTAGTTTCAATTTGGCTATAACCAATCTGTAATCTGCATCAGATACAGATACTGATGAACTTTAACACAGTAAAATAGCTACACGTTGTGATTTGCTGGCGTTTATAGTTTCTTCTCACTTGGGTCGTAAAGGGGGCTAAAATGAGACGGAGTGTAGGACAAGGCATCCTCCTCTCTTTAGATCAATGGGCACATTCCTGTGAGAAGTCAAGGCATAAGGTCTGGGAGGAGTTTTCCAATCAGAACCCTAAGGTTATATCCCATATAAGGAGGAAAAAGCTCTTGGTATATATATGTAGATTATTAGTGAAAAGTAACTTATAGCACAAAATCCAGAATTCTGATTCCCTCTTCATTTCTGTAGCCACTTACGTACACACTCATAACTTTTCTTTTCTCCAGTGCTTTTCATACCAACCTGTCTTTTCGAGTTCCCCATAATTATCACCTTTTCCCTCAATAGAGTTCATCTTTCTCTGAGGCATGCCCTGCTAGGGGACGTATATATATATTACCATCACGCTTACTGGCTTCAATTTCATTGTTACGCCAATAATTCTATCGTTTTTGTCTAATAAGTCTGGCCACTCTATCAGCCAACGCAGATCTCATCACTGTGTGGCTGCCAGCGTCACATCCTTTTATGTAACACATTTTATAGTCGTCGTGCAATATCCTTTGTCCATGTCCATTTACTCTTGTTTCACACAATTCAGTCCTATCTGCTCTTTCGTTATTTCTGCAGTTTCATCCTTTTTGTCTCTAATGATGGTCACGGTAAATGTCCATACTTGTAGTGTAAGTTACGTTTTTGTATGTATGCCCTAAATCAAGTATTAAATCAGGCTTGGTCGTAGTTGAAACGTGTCTAGTAAAATGGAAATAAATATTTAGATAAATGAATAGATAAAAAAGTAACCAAATAACCAAATAAATTAAATAGAACCTATGGAGTAAGTAGCCTGTCCAGTGATCATATGATTCAAAAGTTAGTCTGTCTGTTTGGACTATATATGAATCGAGGTTCATACCTCTAGAGGTCTAGGTGTGCTTGGAATATATTTTTATGTTAAATGTTACAGGTTAGTTTAGAGTTGTAGGATCAGCGTTCCAGTTGGTTAAAAAATGGTGTATCTTTTGCAAGAACTTCTTATGTATTGTTCCTCAAGGTCCATCTAATTGGAATCCCTTACAACCCAGAACTCCGGCAAGCCACTAGTTATACTCAAAGAATAGTCGAGATACAGGCTATGACCCGGGAACTGAGTGCCAGCCTACAGAGCTGTATCCAAGATGGGGGTGAGAAAAAAAAATCGTCTTTGCAGTGACATCACATAAAAAGATTATGCAAGATGTTGGACTGTGGCTGTTGCTGTTATAATAACACTGTGTGTTTTGAAATAACCGAGGAAAGTTGTCAGACATCGAGTTAGAGATGGACAGTGAGCTTAAGAGGTCTTCTTCAGGGGAAAAAATCGCCTGATGGCAACCCGAAAATCATTGGGAGCAGTCATCCTGGTCGGTTTTATTGAGACTGCAGTAGTTTCTAGAGGTTATGACAACAACTCTCGCTTTGTAACCAATTGACGTATACTGAAAATCTTGTTTTCTTTTCTGGTCTTTTTTTCAATTATTCCAAAAAGTTTCAGAAAAAAACAAAAAACAAATCAATAACTAAAATGACCCAGCAATTTGCCAAGTATTTATAAAAAAAAGTCTTTGGGTAAATATCATCGTTTACAGTCCGAGTAATGAACAGTGGAGTTTACTCTAAAATATGAGACTGTCTGTCTAGGCACATATAGGTTTTCCTTCAATTGAATAAGGCCGCTAGAAAACACCAAGAAATTTATATATCAAGCAGCTGCCTCAGATGGTTCAAGAAAGTCAAGTGCTAAACGTTTCAGTGACAAAACTGATTACGTCATCACAGAAGGAACTGATGGGGTTGCTATATGTGTGTGCATTTGGGGATAGGGAAGAAGGAGTTTTTCTGGAGTTCGGGATAGGTGTAGGGGAGTATTGGAGAGATTATGAAGTGGATTAAGTAGACACAGAGAAAATATGGGTCAAGAACGCAAAAAAAAAAAAGGAAAAAAAAAAGATAATCTGCAGGAGTTTCAAAAGCGACTAGATGGATCGGATGTTGGGGAGAGAGTGAGAGATTGGAGTGGATGGGTTGGGTAGGGAGCTGTTTGACGAGGAGAGGAAACAGAAAAAGAAAAATAATGATTTAGAGAGCTTCAGGTAGACTTGTGTAGTTCTGTGCCATGTTGTGTGCGAGTGCGCGTTTGTGTAATCAGATAGGGAATGGAGAATGGATATAAAGCAAATAAAATTTACAAATGGTATAGATGGAATGGATAACTTGTAGTTTTTAGTGTGAATATAGTGACTTCTGCCCTCTCCTGATGTCCTGGCTAAGCGCCTCTTTTTTTTTTTTTTTTTTTTTGATGGGTGGGGGGATAATTGGGATAGGATAGATAGATACCAACGTCAGCCCCTTGAACAAAGTAACAAAACTTCTGCCTTTCTTTATGGCCAAGGATGAACGGTTTAAAGCAGGCCCTACGCGATCAGTATTATTGCGCAATATTCCTTCTTGTGCAATATTATTGACGGTGTTGGTTTGGTACAGAAAAGGCACACGTGTTTGGTCTGTACATTTGATGTCTTCAATAAATTGACATTCTTCAGTACCATCCCTACAATGTCAGTATTGTACAATATGGGATATTGCATAATAATATTGATTATATACGGCCCGCTTTATAGACCTAAATGTTCTCGGTCGCTCAAAATCCCTTTCAAGGTGGGATTTACCTCCTCAGCTATATAAAAGTGCCTGGCTTTAGCCTTGATAAAATATATAGGGTGTCTCACCATACTGAATCAGTTAGTAACATTACCTTCAGCTTTAGGAAACTCTTCGGAGGCATCGAGGCTGGTGTGCCCACAATGGTAGTACTACCACCATAACAACCTTCATGGTAGTTTTCCTCTCTTCCACCATTAATTCCTCTGCTACCGTCCTGGACACAACTACCAATATTTCCACCGTCCTCGAACAATATTTTTTCATCCATTTTCACCAGTAACACTGTCTCTACCTCAACCTGCTTCCACTTCCACCTCCACTATCACATTTATCATCACTGCAACCGCTACCTGCTCCAACTTTACCTCCACTCTCACCTTCAACTCCACCTCCACCGCCAGCTCCACCGCCAGCTCCACCGCCAGCTCCACTTCCAACTCCGCAGTAACTCTTCGTTGTGGCTCAACTTAGACATAACCCTTATTAGTAGCCTCACTAACAGCCTTATGCAGAGATACAACATTATATTTGACTTCGCCGCATGAACGCTGCATTAGTTACCATTATGATTATTGTAATAATTAAATTTCTATTATAATAGCTTCCAGATATATTTTTTCTTATTAACGTCTGGTGTTTTTATTCACTCGTGGAAAAAAACACCCTTACCAAGGATTGTATGACATTCTGTTGGCAATACCACATGAAAAATATCACCACTTCTTTAACACCAGTGCCACACTATTAAAACTCATCGAGCCTATCTGTACAAATGTCTCCACCAACACAACTCTGGGTAATGGAGACGTAGCATGCGACAGTGACCGTTAACGACCGTTAACGTCTATAACGGTCAAAGAGAAGCTAACGTCTTTCTCGCACAATATATCAAAGTCATTGTCTCGGTGGCAGGGAAATGTCGTTCCGTCGGGCTGCGAGACAGCGCTGGAACGGGAGGCAGACGTCCCGGAGACAGCTGAGAGATATCACGCTCGCATCAAGGAGCGTCAAGCTGACAGTAGGCGCTTGTCAGCGAAGGCATGAGGACGTACGTGATGCCTCAGAAACCTTGTTCTCGTATTGTTTTCCATTAATCATTACGCTCATTTGAATCACAGAATTTGTGTCACGTCACTCTAGAGGTATGGAAGAGGAATGGGAGGAGGAAGAGGATAATAATGACGAAGAAAAGGAATAATAATGATACTTGGGGTAATGATGACGATATTGATGAAATGGAGAAGAAAATAGGCACGCAGGAAAGCAAAAAGAAATATTTAGAGGCGGATAACAAAGAAATACAAAGACAAGGAAAGTATTGCTGAGGTGGTATAATACAATGGCGGTAGAAATGATGACTAACACCCTTACACGATGAGTGTCATTGACACAATATATTGACACAATACAATTCTCCCGATCGTATTTTACTTGATCAATACTACACCCACAATACCGGCGATACTGTGCAATTTTTCCTTTGATTAATTAGGGGGCTGATTAATGAATTATATGAGAGTGGATAGTGGATTCGGTTGACTGATGGAACTGCACAATAGTACATGATGTGGGTTGAGTAGTTGAACATAACATAAGAATGAAGGAGCATGCAAGAGACCATAAGGCCTACAGTAGGAGGTTCTATCTCCATTACTACCTATCATCACCATCCATAAAGTTTCCAAGCTTCTCTTAAACAATCAATATTTTCAGAGCTCACTACATGCTTACTAAGTCTATTACATTTGTTAACCACTCTATTGGTAAACTAGTTCTTGTCTATTACTGTACTTTCTTAAATCAAAATTTCTCCAGTTTAAATCCATTATTACGAGTCCTGCCCTTCTGTCTCATTATGATGACCTTGTTTGTAACAGTGGGAGGCGCAATGTTTTTGTATCATGTGACTTGGCTCTCTATGTATAGTTCTTGGATCTTTTTCACCCAACTTTATATCTATATATCATTTTATATAATTTGTATCTTTGTATCTTTTTATATATTTTGTATCTTTATATATTTTTTATAACTTTATATCTAATATCTCTATATATTTTTTATTTTCATAGCTTTATATCTTATATCTTCCATATTTTTATATATTTTATATCTTTACATTTTTATATCTTTGTTAAATATTTTTATATATTTATATTTTATATCTCATATTTTTATATATCTTATGCCTGTATATTTTTGTATATATTCATATCCTTTTAGATCTTTTTAGATCATTCTTTTACCTTTATAAATCTTTATATCTTTTATACCCTTTTAAATGTTTTTATATCTTATATCCCATGTATTTTTATATCTTTATATACATTTTTTTTTTCTTCTAAGGTACTTTTTCTTTCCCGCCCCTATTATCATCCTGTTACCTCTTTCTTCCCTTTTTGTTTTCTCCGTTTTCTCATATCTTCGTTTTTCTTTCATTAAATTTCCCATTCACTTTAGTTCAAGCCATTCCTGATCTTCCTTGTATAATTTTCAATTTTGGTTGTCTATTTATCTATCTCCTGTTTTAGTCTCATTAGATCTTGTCACCACCAAATTCTAATGAAAAGGAGTTCAGCTCACTTCGGGAAGAAAACGAATAATGTGATGTCATGAGAAGGGGTAAACAGTTGAAGGAATCGACTAGTTTGTTCATTCGTCCTCAGCATCGTGACCCTAACTACGTTTCTCTGATGTTGATTCTACTC
>NC_134778.1:92536422-92538922 GCF_046742065.1 Oratosquilla oratoria
TATGTTCATGCCATACAGTACAAGGAATACTGCTTACATAGAGTACATCTGTTGCGATAAGTTTCATGCAACTGGTTGGGTCGCTGTGCCATCTGCCTACTATCCGTTGCCCATTTTTATTCCCTCGAATCTTCCAACTCCCTTTAGTCTATCTTCGGTTAATACTAGGCATTTGTCTTCCCTTCGCAGGTCAGTAGTCCAGATACCATTTCTTGGGAGTTTAACATTTGAATGTTGTTATTCACTTTATTTTTCTCGCTGTAGATTCCTCTATGTACACGTTGCTATCCATACGTGCTTTCTTCTATTTTCAACCCATAGTTTGTGCTTATGTTTACTTTGTTTACATTCACACAACCTTAAGTTATAGCTGTAGTAAATGTATATCGACAGGTGGGAGAATGCATAATGCTTTCACTCTTAATTAGTACTGTAATTCATCATAAGAACACTAAAACTTCACACTCAGAAAATCTTATATAAGAGGCTAACAAACAAGGAGTAACAGTATCAAAACTATCGTCTGGAGATCAAACGCCAGACATTGAGTTTTAATAGTACATACATATACCAAAGGCTTTTTCCCCCTTACACGGGGGGTAGCCAGTACGGCTCTTATATCAGCTCTGTCCCCCTTTTCCTCTGTCACTAGAAGGTGAGGAGCGTACGCCAGGATGCACGTAGCTGCGGCCGAAGACGTCATATTTGCCATATGCGTTCTGGGGACTATTGGGATAGGTAACAGTCATTGGTGGTAATCGGAGAAGGGTGCGGGATTCGAACCCACAACTAAGCGAATGCGAGAAGACCAACACGCTTCTGATTACGTCACCAGCGCTCTCTTTGATTTTCGTAGAATCCACTTGTGTTGTCTGAAACCTATGTGAAACTATGTCAATCTTTAGATATCTTATTAACTAACGCCAAGGAGATTTATTACATCTAAAGCCAGGGGACTTAATTCAAGTGTGAATAGAACTGTGCATGGATGAGTTAAGCATATTCTTATACATATCCGCTTACCATTCTAATCTAATGGAATAGGAGCATCTTCTAACTAATACCATGGATAGTAATCTAGTTAAGGTTAGGATATTTTACTAGAGGAAATAATAAGAGGTTTTATTTTTACTAATGCCAATCGAGTTATCTAAACCCAAATGGAGAAAAATCCTGAATATGAAAAGGGGCTTCATTTTTCCGTAGCTTTCTTTGTGGGCACTTCATTGTGTCCGTATCAATTTTGACCCCTTCAATGTGGTGACGCCCTTTTAGGATTCCGTTCAACCTTCCACCATACGATTTTTTCAATAAGGAGGCGTTACAGTATGGAAGAAGTAACCATTGTCATGGATAGCCCTTTCAACACAGAAACGACGTTGTTTAACTTTCCATTATTATTAATACTAAGCAATTTTTTTTTTTTAATAAAAAAAAAAGGACAGTCAGCATGTAGAACGTGTTCATCATTGAATTGAGCTCTCCGTAAGATCCATGAGCTCTCGCTTCAAATCCAGCATTCGAGGGTGTCCTTGAGTTTGAAGCCTTCAATTCCTCTCTTTTCAACTCCCAAGAGGGTGACCACCTCACCCGTGGTTACCAAGTTGTTCTTCAATTTTGTTCAATTGTGAAGGTGCTCCACTCATTGGGTAAAAAGGATGAAATACAACCCTGTGACCTTCTTGCACGGATGAAGCCTCCTTCCAACAACAAATACAAAATTCTTACTTAAGATATCTCTTTCACCTCTTTCCTCTCCTTTTTTTGTTGTATATTTTCCTTAATCATCCTCCCTCTCTTTCCATTTTATCTTTTTTTTCTTCTCCTACGTTTTTGTCATTTTTTTCTTCCCCATCTTCTTCTTTTTTACCATCTTTTCCCTCTCCTTCCCTCTTCCTCCTCCTCCTACTCCTCCTCTTCCTCCTTCTCCTCCTCCTCCCTTCCTATTCCTTTTTCCTGTCCATCTTTATCTCCTCCTTCTCTATCTTCACTTCCATCTTTTCCTTTTATATCTTCTCCCTTTTTTATTCATTTTATTTCTTCTACCTATTCTTGCTTTACACTCTATCATCATTCTTCTCCTTCCTCCTCTTTTCCTCCTCTTTTGCCCTTTTTTCGTTTTCACCCTCTATTCCCTCTTCTCCTTTTTTCCCCTTATCTCCAAGGCCTGCCACGTCTCCCTTTTCCCCTTTCTTCCTCCTCTTCCCACTCTCCCTTGTCTCACCCCTCCTCTTCCTCACATTATGTCCCTTTTCACCCCTCCTCCTCTTCACCTTATGTCCCTATTCTCCCACGTCTTCCTCTTCCCCTACTTATCCCCCTTCCCCCTCTCTCTCGCTTCACCCCTCATCGACCTCTCCTCCCTCGTCCTTCGACTTTGGGCCTACTCCTTATACTATGTACAAGTTGTTGGTAACAAAGCTGGAACTTTGGGCCTTCGAGACTGAAGTTCTGCACTCGTGTTTTTTATGAGTCCATAGTTTCCTCCACACATCATCAT
>NC_134778.1:92543922-92546422 GCF_046742065.1 Oratosquilla oratoria
AGACTGCTAGAACAACACGTAAAGACGTATAGAAACATCCAAACTCATAGTAATGTATAACGACATTTATAGAAAATTTCTGTCACTAGATATTTTGTCTCTAGGTAGTCAGTGGAAATTATTTTGAAATATCGCACAATATTCCATTGCTACAATGTGTTTATATTATCATTTGGAAATATTCTCCTAAAAAAAATTATGTGGGAAATTTTTACATCTAAGTTTGGTTGATTCTTCCTTGAAATGGTTAATTGACCAGACGGGCGCTTTCCTTACAGACATTTGACCCACAGGAGGATAAACTGAAAAGGTTTTCATAGGAGTGAACATTTTGCTATATCAGAGATGTTTAATCATTAATAAAACGACAAAATAAAAGAATTTAAGCATTTTACTAAACAAAGACAAAAATAGTATAACATGCAAATCCATGATTTTTACTAGAAACTATGAAACTGATAAGGCTTATGAATATTGCGATAACTTAGAACAGGAAATTACTTGTACGCAGGCTCAAATGAAACATATATTGTATGCAACTTATTTCTTATAATCGATTTATGCATTTCACTAAAAAAACCTAACACTGATAAAACATTAAAATCAATGCATTTTAATTAAAGATTGTAAAAAAAAATATGATAGATTTCATGAATGATTTGACAACTTAAAACAGGAAATTGGATCGACACGAAATAGCACATATTATATACAAACTATTTTAATAGTTGATTTATAAAACAATTATATCGTGTTTAATGTTTCATCCATCACTAAATGCTGAGTGTCATTTCTGTCATGAAATGTCCGTTCAGCCATCTGTCCGTTGGCCGGCTGTCCGTCGGTTGTCTATCTGCGTTGTTAATCTAGTGAGCCTTAGTGAGGGATCAGTTGTTCAGCGATGAATCCATAGGCAGAGAACTACGATGTACCCATACACAGAGTACTACGATGGGCCCATAGACTGAGTACTCAGTCATCTCGAGGCTGTCCCAACACTGAGTAAAATCGTCGACTCTGCCGAAACAGGGCAGGACTCGTAGTAATGGATTGATTAGACAAATCAAGGGTTAACAAGGAAGTAGGCAGGAACTAGTTTAACAACAGAGTGTTTAACAAATGGAATAGACATAGTAACGATGTAGTAAACACGGAAACTATTGGTTGTTTTGAGAGAAGATTAGATAACTTTGTGGATGGGGATAATAGGTGGTAAGGGACATGGAACTGCCTGATGTTGGCCGTATGGTCTATTGTAGTCTTCTTAGTTCTTATGCTCTTAAGAGGACCATTATGAAAACGAAAGTACTCACTCTTACGTGCAACGAGTAACAAATACCTGTCTTGATAGCAATAAGGTGTAGTTACAGGAGATATCCAACACTATGCCACCAGTTTTAGCTGAAGAGTTTGTAATCGTATTTTCTTATCTTCTTACCCGAGCTCGTCCCATATCTGTGTTATCTGAAAAGATGAATACTTATCATATTGATATGAATCATTAAAATAGCCAGATTATATGATATGGTTTTAGGATGAAGCGGATTTTCTCGCTCCATCATTCTCTCTGTTGTTGTGAAAAGATGACATTCAAAAGTTCATATCATATTAAAATAACCATTTCTCATCCTCTTTTTGCGGTGAAGGTGTTTATCTTTTGTCTTTCCCTCTCTGTTCATCTGAAGCGAAAATCTTTAAAGCTTTTATGTATCATTTAATAATAATAAAAAAAAAACGCCATTGGAAAAATATTAAGTCTCAGATATGAAATATATTTCCTTTGGTAATTCACGGCGTTACCACATGATAAATGACCGACATGTAGTAGCCCCTTCTTATCCTGAATTACATTTTTGTTTTTATATTAGTCCGTTGGAGGGACGGTTGGGGGGAGGTCTAAATTAATTTGATCAATGTTTACTCGTACATCGCTTGTCTGTGATGGACGAGAGGGCATTAAAGTCTAACCTGATTGCGTATAAGCAATATATTATATCTTGGAGCTCGGAAAGGATGCCTGGCAGGTGGACCAATTACTTGGATCAGTCCAGGTCTGCAGGAGGTCGACTCATCGGTTGAGATGATTAATTTCTGGGCAGATGACGGTGGTGGTGGTTGTACTGGTGGAGGTGAAAATATAGGTTGATGGTGGTGTGAGAAGAGGTGGGAGAGGAAATGGTTTGGTGACAAAAGTAATCACGGTGAAGAGGATTGAATGTGTAGAGGTGATGATAGCGACGGAGACTGATACCAGAGGTGATAGTAGTGGTGGGGTGAAAATGTTGGAACTGGTGGTGGTGGTGTCCGTGGTGGAAGTGATGGTAGATATGGTTGCATTAGTAGATTTCTCTGTGAGCGCCGGCCAGGTTATATCGAATTATGGAGTAATTAACGCGATGACCACGGACTTCAGCGAGCCGCGTAGTGAGGTCGGCTGCGTCCCGGCCTCCTCAGGAGTCCCGAGAACATTTCCACTGGACCATTCATGACTGCTATTTGC
>NC_134778.1:92548922-92551422 GCF_046742065.1 Oratosquilla oratoria
CTGATTCGATCAGAATCTAATACAATAATTTTACCGATAATGGAGTGGAAGGGTGGATGCGGTAAACATAGAAAACAGTTATAGTTTTGGGTCTTGTGCTCTTTCTTTCGTTTAGTACGTCTCTTACTTTCTACTTTTTTCACTGTCTTTTATAAATGTTATTTGTCAATCACCCTTTTAGTCGGTAGGCCCCATGCCTCTCATCATTCAAGTTATTCAAGTTCTAAACTGTAATTTCACTTAGTATTGGAGAGGGGGTTCGCCGATTTAATGAAGCGGCCTTGCTGTGGATGTGCTGTGTCTTGCGACACTGCTTCTGATCCAGGGCAGTGGACAAGGTGCAGGGATGACCCGTCATCCAGGAGGTGCTAAGATGAGAGGGAGGGTGGAGGGGTGTGGAGTGTATTCAGGGATGGAATGGGTTGGAATGATTTTATGCCTTTCTCTTTTTGGCTACCTCCCTTGTAAGGGGGAAAAAGCCTTGGTATATGTATGTATGTATTGGTATTTTGCACTGCCAGGTTTCTACTTTTCACTTCAGTATATTTTCTGAATAAGGGAATGAAATATTTGGAGATTTTCTTTTCTTTCTTGAATACCGGTTACACGACGTGCTTCTCAGAAGTGCACTCTATGAATCCATTGAGAACACGTATTATTAGGTTCTAAATAAGTTGTAGTGACGTCATGATTTCTTTAGTCCAAATATCTTTAATTTTGTATTTAAGATCCTCCCCAAAGGGCGTGATCTTATTATCGTGAACCAATTGAATTTTTTCCTCCACCCTTTCTCCAATTAGATTCGTTGTTACAAGCCTATATGCAATATTATTTACTTAAGCAAACTCGAATCTCTGCGTAACTTACTTAGTTTACAAGTAGTCAGCAAAACATGCGTCATACAGGTTCCCGGCCAATTTTATGACTCAAGGCGGAGAGCGAACTTGTGTAAACTTTCTCCTACAAACTGTGCTGTTTACTAACAACCGATCCATAAAAATGCAACCATCGCCTTCTACCCCTTTTTCTACTCACTTCTCTACCTATTCTCTATCAGCTTCTTACATGGCTCGGCAGCTACAACTTGGTCATCCCGACCAATCCTCTTTAACTCCCTCTTAAAGGGTTTGGCTTACTTCAACATGTCATACAAATAACTTATTATTAAAAATATTTCTGCATAAACTGACTAAAACAAGGAAGGAAAAGAAATATCCATCAATGAATGCTATCATTCACCTAATAGTAACCCAAAAATGCATCTACTCCAACATGTACAAATGTAACACCATGTAAATTCATGTATACATGTTAGTAGTGTACCAGAGATTATAAAGGAAGAAGTAGAATTTGCTCTAAAAAATATGAAACGAGGAAAAGCACCTGAAGAAGATGGTTTAACGATAGATCTGTTGAAAGACACAGGGAAAGAAGTTCATATTAAGTTAGCTCAGTTGTACACCCAGTTACACCAGGAAAGCGTTCTTGAATCGTGATGCAGTGCTATAGGGGTTTTGCTTCATAAAAAGGAGACCAGAAGGACCTTAGTAACTATCGACCGATTAGCTTGCTATCAAATGTATATAAAGTATTCTCCAAGAGCCTTACAAATAGACTAAGTCAAGTTTTAGATGGAAACCAACCGAGAGAACAGGCAGGCTTTAGGAGCGGATACTCGACTCTCGACAATTTGCAGGCGATGAACCAACTAATCAAGAAAACGACAGAAAATAATATACCTTTCTGTTTAGCTTTTTTAGATTACGAGAATGCCTTTGACTCGGTAGAACAAATAGCAATACTAAATTCGCAACGCAATCAGGGTACAAACGAACAAATCTTATGAGTTTCTGAAAAGATTTATGCGAAAGGTACCGCTATAATTTGATTACATAAAGACACAGAAAAGATCAAGATCGAGAAAGGAGTACGACAGGGCGGTACAATTTCACCCAACTTATTTACAGCTTGCCTCGAAGAGATTTTCAGAAGATTGAGTTGGGAAGAAAAAGGTTTGAAGATCAATGGCGAATATTTGAACCACCTAAGACTTGCGGATGACATTATTTTTATTTCAGAAAGAGCAGAAGACTTGGAAGATATGCTGAATGATCTAAACAAGGAAAGTCTCAAAATAGGTTTAAAAATGAATAAGAGCAAAACCAAATTAATGTTCAACACGAAAGTTCAAAGTAAAGATATTATAATCGATGGTGAGAATCTTGAAGAAGTTGAAGAGTATAATCATTTAGGCCAGATGATGAAAGTGACGAAAGATCATGATAATGAAATAAAAAGGAGTATTACAATTGGTTGCAAAGTGTTTGGTAAGCATAACAAAATCCTGTCAGGCTCTCTATCTTTATGTTTGAAACGTAAATTTTACAATCAATCCATTCTGCCAGCAATAATCTACGGGTGTGAAACTTGGAAACTGACGAAGGCGATGGAAACAAAGCTAAGGACGGCATAGAGGAAAATGAAGAAATCAATGATGGGA
>NC_134778.1:92561422-92566422 GCF_046742065.1 Oratosquilla oratoria
TTCCATCCTTCCTACTTTCTACCGCAGCTGCCATTCCGTGAGGCCTATTACAGCTCCGTGCCACGATAGGAGGGCCTGATTAATGGCAGATGGAGCCGGTTGTCAACTGCAAGTGGCGCGCCTCATTCTCTGGGGCAATTACCAGGGTAATGGAAGTAATTGTCGTGGTATTAGATGGATGCACGATCGGATAATACTTATGGTGTGGCCAAGTGGGAGTAGGGAGTATAAAGAGGAGAGTATTTAAAATTTTCTTTCGAAGATATGTCAATGATGCAAATATAGTAGCTTGCGAGAGTAAGAACAAAATCGGGCAAACTGGCCCCGTAGAGATTTTTTGGGTTGAGACGAATGGTATGTAATTACGTGAAGTACAGGTAGTTAGTAATAACACTTAGATGCGCCGAAGGCCGCATTGTCGGTGGATTTAATTGCAGTGGTTGGCTGTTGTGATTACCCAGTGCCTGTCATCACCGGAACGCAAGAAAAAAATTGTATTAACGTCGTCGCTTTATCTTTTCCCCATTCTTTTTTCTTCCCTCATCTTCTTCCTCTTCTTTTTTCCTCCTTCTTCTATTATTCCCTATCCCTCTCCTTCTCCGTTTTCCTTTTAACCATCTTCTTCTTCAGCTTCCTTCACATCCTCATTTTTTATACACCCCTTCCTACTTCATCACCATATTCCCCTCCATTTTCTCCTCCTCCTCCTCCTCCTCCTCCTCCTCCTCCTAATTTCCTTTGCTCTTGACCTTCTCCTTCTCCATGCTCTTCATTCACATCGTTTTTTCCTTCACCATATCTTCCTTCTACTCCTCCTCCTTCTTCTATTTCTTCTTGATATTTTCCTTCCCCTTCCTCTGAGAAAAAAGACATAGTTCATCCAATGAGATGGAAGTCAGCCATCATGCTCTCACCCATCATCATTATCTCCATTTAGAGGTGCAGCCCAGAAAGGCAGACACTCGGTCCCCGGACGGGACACGCTCATCGTCATCGTCATCTTTCTCATTGTCACCATCTTTGTCAATGCCGTTATCCTACCCCTCCTCCTCCTCCTCCTCCTCCTCCTCCTCCTCCTCCTCCTCCTCCTCCTCCTCCTCCTCCTCCTCCTCCTCCTCCTCCTCCTCCTCCTCCTCCTCCTCCTCCTCCTCCTACATCTTCTGCTCTCTCTTACTCTCATTCTCTCCTATTTGTTTCTTCGGCTTCTCCATCACCTTTCCCTCTTTTTCCCTCGCCATTTTCTCCTCCACCTTTTCCCATTCAATTTTTATTTTCTTTCTCCTTTCCCACCCCTTTCTCTCACTTCTTTTCCCTATTCTTCTTTTCCTCTTTTTATTTCTCTTTTTCTTCCTTGTTCCTCTTCTTCCCCTCTTCGTTTTTGCACCTTTATCTCTTTCTTTTTCCTCTTTCTCTCTCTCTGCCTCTTCTTTCATTCTTTCTAAATTTCTTCGCACTCTTCCTCACTAGTTTGTCATAGGATGTATCTCTATTTCCTTCAGTTTCTGCTTTGTATTTTTTTCTTCTCTTTGTTTTTTTTCTGTACCATTTATGATTATTCTGCTTGTCTTCATCTCAGCATTTTTCAGTGTGTGTGTGTTTGTGTGTGTGTGTGTGTGTGTGTGTGTGTGTGTGTGTGTGTGTGTGTGTGTGTGTGTGTGTGTGTGTGTGTGTGTGTGTGTGTGTACGTGTTTATATGTTTGTGTCACACATGTACTTGAGCTGATACGAAGGCCAATCATCCGTGTAAAGTCGACCTAACTAAAATCAGCCGTGCTGTTAATTGCGATTTCTTTATCTTCTTTACGACTCTAATTGCACCTGATGGCAATGTGGCCTCTGAATATAGGATTCTGAACTTAATGGCTCATAACACCTCACTAGGTTTTATAAGGAAATGGGTGGAGGAGTTATTAGGTAAGTTCAAAGTAGGTCTCCGTCACAGAGAAAAATTACATTATATTATGATGAACTCTCTCGTTAATTATCGAAGCTTTGAGAGAGGAAATGTATTTGTAATCTACATTTTCTATAAATTTCACAGGAAGAAAATATCAGAAGATTGATAATTGCGCTTTTGATAGAGTCACCGTAGTCATCCTCGTTATAGAATTGTGAATGATACAGAAAATATAATCTAAAGAAAGATGAAATGAATTAGTGTACGCGTATATACCAATTGTACAAACACAACATATATCTAATACTCAACACACATATAATTTAAGAAATACATCACGTGTTTAATATTAACCACACCACCAAATTCCATCATTTGATATCAACATATGGTACATGATGAATATGATTTAGTTCCATTTTGTGCAATATTAAAATACAAGCACATAGTAAATACACATACACAAATGTATATACATAAGTACATATGCATATGTACACAAGTAACTTGGTACGTTTAGCTTAAGTTAGTATAAAATAATCGAACAGTAAATTAAACATCACATCCATTCAACATATAACAACAGCTACAATATAGTTTATCTTGGCCACACTATTGATATACATCCACATATAACACGATGTTAACATATAGCAGGGACATCTGATGCAGTACATTTAGTATTACCACACAAAGAACTACCCCCCGAAAGTGACAGAAGAAATAGTGAGGGAATATTAAGTTTATTATTCTATTAAAAGAAATTATAGCTCACAGCTATTCCAGCTGAAACAATATTGTACAAAATGGAACTAAATCACATTAATGTCGCACCATGTATTAATATCAAATGATGGAAGTTGGTTGTGTGATTACTATTAACCACGTTAACAATGGTGTTATTTTTAAATCAAATATGTTTTAACTAAATATATGTTGTGCTTGTGATTGATTGATTTGGCTTAACGTCGCGAACTCTCCTATCAGTAAGCTAGGACGGTGCCCCGCACAGAGGATTTTGTAGTGTGGAATTTAATGAATCATGTCCTTGGTCCAACTCGCTAGCGGCAGATTTCGAACTGCCGTCACCTCGACCTTTGTCATTAGTAGCGACCATCTAATTCGCACGGCGAGTGAACATCCTTGTGGTTATACAGTATATATGTACACTCTGCACATATAGATATGAAACTTTGGAATACAGTTGATATACAGTCTTGGAGTACACATCACATTAAAACTGTATCAAAACTGTATCAACACGATGATTTAACATGAATTCAATTAGTTAAATTTGACAGAACTTTAGCATTTAAAAAATGAAATAGTTTTGATATGTGGTTTCTTGTATTAAAGCAATCAAATGTGCCGTTACTATTATTCTGTTAGTTCGGGAGGCTGTCCCTGGTGTGTAACATTACACAGCTGTTTCTCTTGATGTAGATGTGCTGGTATTTACATTTCTGTTTGATTATCTTACATGAACATAACATTCTATATTACAGCAAAGCAATTCTAGACTGTATAGCTAACTCATTTTTTCCGTACACGTGTAGTATAAAATAACGCTTCATTATAAAAAAAAAAAATTGGAATGCAATCTGCAAAAATCATTCCTATATCGCTATCATAACTCGTATTATTTTTAGTTCAAGCCCTACAGAAGTGTTATTTTTTCATAGAAATGTGAAAATCTAGAGAAATATTATCTTACTATGTAGTTTTTATATTTTTAGTTCATCATTGACAAGAGACGTTTTGATATACAGATCAGCGTGTTACGATAGCACGGGGATAGTTTATAGTAGAAGCCGCTATTACTAGCTGCAATTTTACTTGCCCGGCAAGTACGTAAATGTTGACGCAAGGATAGTTTGGAAATAAGTTTACTAACTTTCCGTTGACAACTAGAGGGGTAGTTTACAAGTGGCTAACACTAGCGGTTACTAAACTAGCCCCGTGTCAACGAGACTTTACCCACACTCTCCTTTGCAAAACGACGCGAGATTGTCCAAAAGGATAGAAGCGCTTGTAAACTGCAACCCATAACAACCATCCCTGTTTCTTCCGTGACTCCTCCCATCTTTGTATTCAGAGCTCCGTCCCAAAGACAGAAGATCTGTGTAAGGAACTAATTTTCGCTGCCGAGTGGGCCCTTCCCGGTGGGGAACGAAAAAAAAAAATAATAGAAAATTGAAAAGTGATGACAGATCTCAACTTCAGCGTGACAGGCTAAGTCGCTTAGGAAGTATAAAATGCACGTCAAATACAAATTAAATGAAGATCCAGTTTATGTGTATGAATGTATTTGTGCATGTGTATATGTACGTACAGACGTTTGTATGTAAGAATGTATTTAGGTATGTATGTATGTATGTATTATGTCTCTATGTATGTATATGGGAGAGAGATAGAGAGAAGAGAGGGATAGAAAGAGGGAGAAAAAAGAGAAAGAGAGAGAATGAGAGAGCGGAGAAATGGCTCTTTAAGCAAAGGAGAACGGCAATAATGATAGGAATACAGCAACGTTGATGGCTGTAATTATAAGCATAATGACTTCAATGGTTAATTAATTGTAGAGCAGGTGAGGGGGACTCTGCCTCTGAACACCTGCAATACGGTGACAGAAACTTCAGGGTTAGGTTTTGCTCGTAGCAACTTATTTCATTTAGCTGAAGGTGTGATGATTTGAGGCAAATTGTAATCTTAGGGGATAGTGAACCTATATCTTCTCCGATGGTAGCTCGAGGTAAAAAAAATCGTCTTTTGCTTGTCTTAAAAAGGAATTAAATGTGACGCTACCGAATTGAACGAGTAAGTTAACAGTGTAGGCGGCATCGACCGGTATGAATGGAAAAGATAACGAAGAAGGGGAGGAAGAGAGTGTAAGAGGAAAAGGAGAATGAAGGAGCCGATGGGTAAGGGAGAGAGAAGGGTGTGTGAACAGAAAACGGATATGGTTCTGTGGTTAGAGTATATTTTTCTGAGAGGGAGATTTATAGTGGTCTTCATTATCGAAAAGCTAGGGGAAACGTTGGAATCAGATATGGGGTTAGAATAAACGTGAGATCCTTGTGATGAGTGGAGTGAAAGCGGGAGAAAA
>NC_134778.1:92573922-92576422 GCF_046742065.1 Oratosquilla oratoria
CGCTTTCAGGGCCACCACACATATACTCAGCTTGCTCCCTGTTCGACAATTGGACTTTATTCTCTCTAATAAGAGCAATTAAAAAAAAAAAGTGCGTATATATATATATATATATATAAATATATATGTATGTATATATATATATATATATATATATATATATATATATATATATATATATATATATATATATATGTATATATATGTATACACATTCAGTTTTAATATATTTCCAAGGGCGCTTTGAATGAATAGGGTGCTTTAGATATCAGACCGTGTGGTACAGATTAAAGTTATTTGTACCATTTATGTGTGTGTCTGGTTTACTGATGCGGTGTGGATAACAACCAAGTTGCGTTATGTTTTGCTAATTTGTCCCATTGGGTGCAAAATTTTGACTTTAATATCCGTGAATTAAATGTCTTTAATTTTCCAGTTGATGCTCCTTTTGTTTTTCTATATTTTCCTTTGATATCCATATTTATTTTTTGACCTCTGTCACCTGACATCTCTCTCTCTCTTTCTCTCTCTCACTCTCTCTCTCTCTCTCTCTCTCTCTCTCTCTCTCTCTCTCTCTCTCTCTCTCTCTCTCTCTCTCTCTCTCTCTCTCTCTCTCTCTCTCTTTCTCTCATTCTCTCTCTTTCTCTTTTTTTTCAAGTATTCGGTGTCTAACGAAGGGTTAATGAAACGCTCATATACACAATCTGGATTGTAATATACAGATGAATTACAGCTTTTGAGAGGTATGTCAAATTCCAACTCTTTAATCCTGATGTGCAAGTCCTGTAGTCCTTATTCATACCTTTATACATCAGTTTTACAAAGACAATTCAAAGATGCTGAATTTGTCCACTCTCAACTTGTTTATTGTTACATTTCCTACCTTTGTCAACTGCTTGCGGCTTGGCTAGTTGTTTTGATATTTTTATGATATTTTCAGGAGTAATTTTTTGCAAGAGACGAAAAGAACAGTCAACGTGCAAATTAATATATTTGCAAATATTACATAATGAATGCGTATGTCATTACAAACGTGTCTTTGGATGAAAATAATTCTGCAAGTATTTTCCATAAATGTTCTAAGAGCCTATTATTTTGTTATATATCATGTATTTATTATATTTTTATTTAGTCATTGTTTTATTTATTTATTGTTATTATATATTGATTTATTGGTTTATTAATTTATTTTTTACCGTTAGACTCTTATGCTACTTAGTTTGGTCTTTCCAACTGACATCGTTACAACCACTTCATCCACTATTACTAACACATCCCTCAGCACCAGTGCACAACCTGAAGTCACATTAACACCTGGTATAAAATCGTTATAAATACGTTATAAAACTGCTTCAAGCATAGGATAAAGGCACACACAAGCGAACACACACTCCACACAAACACACACACATACACACACTCCACACAAACACACATACACACACACACACACACACACACACACACACACACACACACACACACACACACACACACACACACACACACACACACACACACACACACACACACACACACACACATACACACCCGGTGGCGGATTGGTAAGGCACTGGCCTCACAAGCCGGAGAACCGGGGTTCGATTCCCCGGCCGGGCGGAGACAAGTTGGGTTTGTCTCCTTTCACGTGTAGCCCCTGTTCACCTAGCAGCGAGTAGGTACGGGATGTTAGTCAAGGAGTTGTGACCTTGCATTCCCGGTGTGTGGAGTGTGAGTGGTCTCAGACCTACCCAGAGATCTGCTAATAATGAGCTCTGAGCTCACTGCCGTAGGGTGGTGTCTGGCTGTATCGAAAAGAGGCTGCAGCAGATCCGAGGTGAATACACACACACACACACACACACACACACACACACACACACACACACACACACACACACACACACACACACACACACACACACACACAACACACACACACACACACACACACACACACACACACACACACACACGCACACACACTCGAACACATATACACACGCATGTAAACAAATAAACACACGCTCATATTTTCGATATATTTACTCGAATACATTTATAGATTTCTATTCCCATGAGTTCTTGGATTGAGAGTGCCGACTGATTCCTCTTATGTAAATATAAACCATGAGAACCTGCATTCGTTGTGGCGAATTTCAGTAAAAAGGATTATAATAATTATATTTTCTAGCGTTAGCTAGAACAGAATCTGGCTGGCTGCCGTAAGCCAGAATGATTTTTCAAAGTGTTAATTGAGAACGTGTGGTTGACGATTATACTGCCGGAGGGCCGTTTGGTCCGTGACTAGACCAAGTAGAGAATGATGAAATAGATAAGTCTTTATTTTCTGCCCTTAAAAACTATTTAAATATTCATTTATATATCTTTTTACAAGAAATCCCAAACCAAAACGATAAGTGATGATTATAACAACAATGATAGATAACAAGTACAAGTGATGCAAAATAAGGAAGAACAAAGTAAAAGAAAAAAGAGT
>NC_134778.1:92578922-92586422 GCF_046742065.1 Oratosquilla oratoria
TAAAAGCTATGTTCACATAGCTTACAATATACATATGTATATATGTAAGGGAAAATCGCCACTTAATCTTCTAAACAACCAGCCCTCTTAAATTACGCACAATTCGAGCGCGCTTCGAAGTCTTACTCGAAACGAGCTGCCACGTATGACGACCGAGGTTACGTGCGTCCCGGACAGACATGGTTTTATCAGAGAGAACTTGGTGACTGCATCTAGTCCACTATTCCCCTCCCCTCTCTCCACTCTAAAACTGGCGTGATACATCGACTGGACGTCGTTTGTCTCCAACTTCGCCTTCCGCTCTGCCACAGTCGTCATCGCTCAGCTCCAAAACCCTGATCTTCTACCGAAGCTTTCTACGAGTAATTTAAGTGTTTACTGTGGAGTCAATTCGAGTGAACTACGACCGAACTGACCTAAGGTGAAACAGTTGGTGTTGTATTTCCCTTTTCCTGAAATTGATTTGATAGTGCATTGTGGAAGGACCAGAATTATAAACTTCCTGTGCAATCCTGTGTTTTCTTACTTGTCCTACGAGTCTACACATGAACCGAGAGTTCTGAAGTAGGCAGTGGTAGTCCGCACCTAGTTTCAGAACTAAAGGACCTAATTGGTCCTTTACATGTGGCGACCATTCCAGGACTGTAGACTCGTAACGATTCGTAAGGTTGGTGATTTGTCTGTTGGCACCTTGAGCGTGCAAACTGTTCATTTGAATTTGTTTAGAGTGATTTCTGTCGTCTTGACACTTGCTCGATTGTGGTTGAGGCACCTTAAGCGTGCAAATTGTCCATTTAAATTGTCGTTTTGAGTGGTTTTTGCCATCTTGGCATTTTCCTCGACTATGGTTGTGGCACTTTGAGCGTGCAAACTGTCCATTTAAGTTGTTTGTCTTTCAGAGTGATTCTAGCCACCCCGGCACTTCGCTCGACTGTGGTCGTGTAACCGTGTGTTAGGTGCGGTACCCCTCCCCCCCACTTGGTCAGACTACGTAGTACTGTAGCAACGGAAGCAAAAAGCTCCGGTTACTACGTCATTTTTTGTTTAGTCAGTAGGGTGTTGTTTAGGACAACTAGTCCTTTCGTCAGCTGGACGACCATAGTTTGTTCCGTATTTAAATTTTGGTGTACTTATATTTTTCGTTAACTTTAGTTACACAACTTTTCCTCTGTACTTGACCTTTATTTGTGCTGTTTATTTATTTATTGTCTTAGTATTTTGTTAATCGTAGCCATACTCCAAGAATGTCTAAGTTTACTTCTATCGAAGAACTCAAGGCCCAGGCCGAATTCATTGGTCTAAAGGGTGACGATGTTGGCCGCTTTGTTTTAAATCAACAGGCATTTGAAAGGGATGAAAGAACCAAAGAACGCGAGCGAGAACGGGATAAGGAACAGCGAGAACACGAAAGGGAACAGCGAGAACACGAAGAGAAAGAAAAGAGGGAACAGCGAGAACACGAAAGGGAACAACGAGAACACGAAGAGAAAGAAAAGAGGGAACAGCGAGAACACGAGGAGAAAGAAAAGAGGGAACAGCGAGAACACGAAGAAAAGATGGCTAAATTACGACATGAAAAGGAAATTGAGCTTGCCAAACTTGCACCCGACTCCCGTAACCAGCCTTCTAGCCAGGACATCTTCGTCAAGCGGTCCGACCTCCCCACGTACCAAGAAGGAGAAGACATAGCCTCGTACCTCTCCAGGTTCGAAAGGGTGGCAAATCTGCCCCAAGTTGAGAAAGATTCGATTGCCACCAGGTTGGGCAGCACATTAACAAGTAAGGCTGCTGAATTGTATTCTACGTTTGATTTGGCAACGATAAGCAATTTTTCCCTCAGCATGCATTGCTCACAGGATTTGACAAGACTCCCGAACGCTATAAATCGGACTTCAGGAACAAGATTCGCGTTGGGGAAAATTACCGACAATTTGCTATCCGTCTACGATAGCTATTCGACGACTGGCTGGAGGCGTGCAAGGTCCCCCAAACATTCGAGGCTCTAAGACAATTTGTTGTCTTAGATCAGTTCCTTGCTTCTCTAATTCCAGATATACGCCTCTTCATCAAGGAACAGAGTGTAACTTCCCTAGAATCGGCGGTGGTAAAAGCGGATGATTGGACCTCTGCCCATAAGGCCTATCCAAAGCCGAATATTAACTATGCTTCCGGTAAGACTTCTTTTCCTCGTAGGAAAACTAATGTGGTCGAATCTTTACCTCCCCCCTAGCCATGGCTCAACCCATCAAGATACAAAAGGCGGTACCTACCGCACGCCCATGAGGTGTTTCAACTGCGATGAAGAAGGACATCATCGATCTCGTTGTCCAAAGAATCCCCGTGCATTCAAAGACAAAGAAGCCCAATCTCAATTCAAGGTAGGATTTTGCATGAGTAACAGGACCACCTCATGTTTCACCGTTGCAGGAACTATCAATGGCTCTTGGACTTCTACCATAGTCAGGGACACTGGGTGCAACTGTGTCCTGATCTCCGAAGAAGTTGTCGCAGACGCAGATGTGTCCCTGTGCCCAAAGGTATCTGTAGCAGACTTTTTGGGACGAGTTAACGAATTTCCTGTTGTCCGCTGCTATATACGCTGTCCATACTACGAGGGATGGGTTGGCGCAGTCAGAGCCCCTATGAAGTGCGCAAGCGTCTTGATCGGCAACGTTCCTGGGTCACGGGATCCTAGTAAACCTGACCTCTTTCCTTTCAAACCCCATGCTAGCTCTTTAGACACTACTACACATTCAACTCTTCCTACAGGCATGCAAACATCCACTGCCGCCGCTGTCCCTATCACAAAGACGGTCCCACCTCCTACATTAACTTAAGAGTCCACTTTCCAGATCAACGCTGTCGAGACTCGCAGGTCCAAGATGAAGAGAGTTCATCCTCTTCAGATGCCTGCCCTTCAACCCCTGTCCGTTACCCCTGAAGAGTTCTGTAGTCTACAGGAATCCTGCCCCACTCTGGCTGAATTGTGGGATAAAACAAAATCTGAGGAGATGGATCAGACGAAGAATGGTTCCTCCTTCCAGTATCTCAAGATAGATGGTTTGCTGTACCGAAAATGCGTATTATCTACACATGTTGAAAAGGTGGGTAAACTCGCCCTTGTTGTCCCGAAAGAGTGCCGACCTATTATTTTGTCTGTTGGCCATGAAAATCCATTAGCGGGACACTTTTCTCAAAGAAAAACTGCTATGAAGATAGCAGACAAGTTTTTCTGGCCTGGGATGGCTGTAGATATTCGTGATTTCTGCCGCTCGTGTGACATCTGCCAACGAATGTCGAATAAGGACAGAGTCAGACCTGTACCTCTACACCCTCTACCTATTATTACTGAACCTTTCTCCAGGGTAGCCATCGACTTGGTCGGTCCACTATCCCCACCTTCTGCAGAGGGACATCGTTACATTCTCACCCTCATTGACTTCGCCACGGGCTTCCCAGAGGCAGTTCCATTGAAGGAGGTCGATTCCATCTCTGTAGCCGAAGCACTCCTCACCATCTTCTCCAGAGTTGGCATTCCCCGAGAAATATTGTCTGACCAGGGAACACAGTTTACTTCACAACTAATAGCAGAATTGCATAAGCTCCTGGGTGTCAAGCCATCATTTACCACGCATTTCCATCCGAGTGGGAACGACCGCGTCGAGAGACTCCACGGTCCCTTGAAAGCCGCACTACGCAAAATGTGTACTGAAAAACCCCGAGATTGGCATCGGTATCTTGTCCCTACTTTGCCCTCAGAGAGATCCCCAGCGATCGTACCGGATTTTCTGCTTTTAAACTTTTGTATGAAAGAACTGTAAGAGGGCCCCTATCGGTACTTCGGGACTTGTGGGAAGACCGCAGCATTAAGGATGACGACCGCTCCACCTTCAGCTACGTCATCGAACTCCAAGACCAACTGGCAGAATCGGCTAAGATTGCTGCCCAAAACGCCGACGTTAGTACTGCCCGATACAAAGCTTATTTCGACGTCAGGTCCCAAGATCGCAAATTTCAACCCGGTGATGAAGTACTAATTTTGTTACCCAGCGATAAAAGTAAACTTCTGGTCGCCTGGAAGGCCCCCTACGAAATACTGGAAACGAGAGGTAAGCTGGACTATGTTATTGATAGCCCCACAGGCCCCAAGTTTTACCACGCCAACTTGCTAAAAAAGTATTATCGACGTCCTTCAGTTGCATTTGCCGAGCTTTTGGATGAACCCTCCACTATAGATGATAGTCCTTTACACAAAGATCTGCCTTAGTGAACCAGAAGATTCCCGATTACCCGTGACCCCTGATGGTCAAACCGACGAAACAGATTCGAGGCCAAACGTTAACCCTAAATTGGAGGAGTATCAACAGACTTCCTTGGAAGAATTGGTAAGTGAATACAAAGAAGTTTTCTCGGATAATCCAGGTTGTACCTCGACTGTCGAACATGATATAATCCTTACCACTACCGATAGGATTCATATGAAGGTCTACCCTGTGCCTGTCCACCTTAAACCGCACTTTGAATCAGAGGTAGAGCGCCTGTTCCAACAAGGTATCATCCAGAGATCGTCGTCACCACATTGTTCACCAGTCGTAATGGTTCGAAAGTCTGACGGCTCGTATCGCATGGCGATAGACTACCGCCAGCTGAACGCTGTAACTGTCTTCCACGCCGAACCTGTATGTAACATTGAAGAGGATTTGTACAAGTTTTCCGGCTCGAAATACTTCTCTGAACTGGACTTGTGCAAGGCCTATTACCAAGTGCCTCTTTCTGAAAGAGCCAAACCCTTGACCGCTTTCCCAACTCATCTCGGCCTCATGGAATTCTGTCGCTTACTACTGCATGCGCAACGTACATGCGCCTAATTCGTATTGTCCTTGCCGGCTTACCTAATGTCTCTTTCTATTTTGATAACATATTTGTTTATTCTTCAGATTGGTCTTAACACTGTACGGCACTTAGGGCTGTTTTGGACAGGATCAGGAGCCATCACCTCACTCTGAAGATTTCAAAGTGTCGTTTTGGATTCCCAGCCATCCAGTATCTTGGCTTCATATTGCGTGGGGATTGTCTACAGCTTCAACCAGACAAGGTGGAGGCTCTGTGTCGCGTACCACCCTCTTCCACCAAAAAGCTTCTACGCTCATTCTTGGGTATGGTAGGTTTCTACAAGATGTTTATCCCCCAGGCCGCTGACTACACTGGGCCTCTATCTAATCTGCTTAGGAAGACCATCAGAGAACCTCTACCATGGACGGAAGAGCTCCAGTCCCTGTTTAATCACCTTAAGCTTCTATTATCTTCTAACCCTGTCCTCAGACTCCCTGACACTAGTCTAACGTTCGTCCTCCGTACGGACGCTTCTAATCATGGTCTCGGCGCCGTCCTACTACAATACCATCTTGACTACCCCCACCCAGTTGCCTTCGCCAGCCGGAAACTTCTCGACCGAGAGAGCAGGTATTCCACTATTGAACGAGAATGTTTGGCGGTTGTGTTTGGGATCCAAAGGTTTGATTATTATCTCAGAGGGCGAGAATTTGTTCTCGAAGTCGATCACAAACCCCTCACCTACCTTCACACGTTCAAGGGTAAGAATGACAGACTATTACGATGGACTCTGAGTCTGCAAGCTTACAAGTTCAGGATCGTACATGTGACCGGAGTTGACAATATTGGGGCTGACCTGCTTTGTCGAGCATAAACTTTTCTTCTCAATTTCAGGTGGTGTTTCCCCACTTAGTCTTCCAAAGGAAGACTCTTTAAGGGGAGAGTTGTGTAAGGGAAAATAACCACTTAATCTTCTAAACAACCAGCCCTCTTAAATTACGCACAATTCGAGTGCGCTTTGAAGTCTTACTCGAAACGAGCTGCCACGTATGACGACCGAGGTTATGTGCGTCCCGGACAGACATGGTTTTATCAGAGAGAACTTGGTGACTGCATCTAGTCCACTATTCCCCTCCCCTCTCTCCGCTCTAAAACTGGCGTGATACATCGACTGGACGTCGTTTGTCACCAACTTCGCCTTCCGCTCTGCCACAGTCGTCATCCTTCAGCTCCAAAACCCTGATCTTCTACTGAAGCTTTCTACGAGTAATTTAAGTGTTTACTGTGGAGTCAATTCGATTGAGCCACGACCGAACTGACCTAAGGTGAAACAGTTGGTGTTGTATTTCCCTTTTCCTGAAATTGATTTGATAGTGCATTGTGGAAGGACCAGAATGATAAACTTCCAGTGTAATCCTGTGTTTTCTTACTTGTCCTACGAGTCTATACACGAACCGAGAGTTCTGAAGCAGGCAGTGGTGGTCCGCACCTAGTTTCAGAACTATATGTATATATATATGTATATATATATGTATATATAGATGTATATATATGTATATATATATGTATATACATATATGTATATATATATGTATATATATACGTATATATATGAATATATATGTATATATATACATACATATATATATATATACACATATATATACTCACTGCTGTACGGTAATTTGGGAACATGGAAACTTTCGTTTTTGGCTGAGAGAGGGAAATGGGCGAGTCTATATACACTATTTTGGGAACATATGAAATTCAAGGGCAAGGCCCCCTGGGCTCCGCATTGCTTCTTACCCGAGCAGTGGGCAGGAGTATGAGATGACCCTTCATCCAAGAGGAGCTAAGATGAGAAGGAAATTATGGGTGGTGGATGTGAGTGGGTGCTTGCCTTTGACTTGGCTACTTCCCCTATAAGGGTAAAGAAACATTTAGTATATCATAGGTATATTTTTATTTACGCATATGGAAAGATCTTCTGCTTTACGAATGGATGCATCTGTGCATAATGTCAATTCAACTCTGGTCCACTGGGTTTTGCTTTGGAATTCCAAACATGACCCCATGACAATTCGAACTGTGCAATTTTTTTTTTTTTTTCGCTTTTGACTATTTTGCATATTTCCACGGACAGTCGTTCTCCTGTAATAAAAGTTATTTTTGCAAACAAAATTGTATTTTTGAAAAAAAAAATGTATTTGCATATATGGTTCTAATATATTTTGGGCCAGCTTTGAATGTATGCAAATGTATTCCACGTTCTTGAATATATTTCCATATGCAGTAATTCTCTCACAAAGAAAAAATTGCAATGAAATGGCATAAATGCACCAAAATGCACTATATATCTACACAATTCTTTTGTATAACACGTTGATGTGTTTGCAGTGAGGCATATCAGTTTGTGAAAGATTTTCGAATCAAATGTCCAGCAGCTCTAATAATTCATTTCGATGGTTCACTTAAAATTCTGGGATGTCTGTGTATGGTGCGGCTTTTATCCACTTTCTCTGTCTCTACCTCTCTCTCTCTCTCTCTCTCTCTCTCTCTCTCTCTCTCTCTCTCTCTCTCTCTCTCTCTCTGTGTGTGTATCTCTCTCTCTCTCTCTCTCTCTCTCTCTCTCTCTCTCTCTCTCTCTCTCTCTCTCTCTCTCTCTCT
>NC_134778.1:92588922-92591422 GCF_046742065.1 Oratosquilla oratoria
AAATACTACCATGAGATAATTTCCAGTTAATAATCAGATATCTTGGCGTAGTTTAACTTTGACTTTTTTATTTCTTTTTTGTTAATATTCACCTAGCATCTTCTGTCATATTTTCAGACTGTTTTTTTCATCATTGTGTTTTCTTTTATAATGAAATGGCCATTCTCATGTTCATGAAGTATTAACACAGAATATTATTTAATGTTTCCTTGACTAGATTTTGTCATATGTATGGATGACTGATATAACCACCTTTATATTACAAAAATCACAGAGCTGAATAGAAGCGGTAGGCAGAATACAGAGGATCACAAGAAACACCATGTCAGGACGGAGGCTTTATTAGTACAACGTTTCGCCTTGTTACAGCTCATGATGTACATGATAAAGACGTATCGGCAACTGATCATTTCATACATAATACAGGGGAAAGGACCCTACGGCACAGAAGGGGAGCTCTTGATAGAAATGCGCCCCACAAGTGAATGTCGTAGTTTTGCGTCATTCAGAAATAATAGCAAGAAGGAATCTTTGCTAAAAGTAAATTGAGGCGCAGGCAGCACAGGTGACGCAGCACAGAGCAAAGGCAGACTTTCTGTTTCTGAACTGATGTACAGTTTTAACTTCTCTCTAACTTGAAATCCTTCTAGATATGTTATCTTAGCATTTCAAATGAGAGAGAAGATTAAACTGTACTTCAATTCAGAAACAGATAGTCTGCCTTTGCTCTGTGCTGCGTCGCCTATGTCACCTGCGTCTCAGTTTAGGCTTAAGCCGAGAGCGCAAACCTTCGCTCAGCCAATTCATTTTGTTCTTTAAGAAATTTTCAGATTCGGATCACTCCGGAATCTAATGGTCTGTTACTTCTGCCATTGCTACCAACATTTTCACCAAAATCCATTCATAGGTTTAACATAAATTTACGAACAAAGAAACAAGAAAAGAAACGCGGGTTTCAGTCTGTGAAATTGATTTTTTGTATTTGAATGACATCAGAAAATTCATTCTGGTTGTCGCTAGACAATTTCACTCGTCTCCGGGCAAGATTTCATGCTGTCAGAATTAAAACGGACTTGAATAAGATTGCATGGATTAATGTACGTTGCAGCTATTCCTCCCTCCCATTACGAGCTCGCATAAACAAGACAGGTTTTTTCTTTAGCTGACTCGAACCACCTCACTTGGGTTCAAAGTTTCCTCTTTAAAGGAAATGAGACCGAAATAGCTTTGAACCCTTCTGCAGCAGAAAGATTTTCCCTTCAGCTGAGTCAAATCACCTGGCGACTGCAACTGTTAGCTCCACTGCCACTAACACTTTCAGTCACTTACGTTATTCATCTGTAGGCCCCATCCCACTTCCTTCTCCTATATATGTTTCCACCAAATCTTCTGTAACAAGTTAGTAAAGTTTCTTGATGGGGTGAATTAAAACGAAGATATAGTTTTTTTCTTCTTTTCTTCCAATCAATTACACTTGGTTATTCAAACTACACCAAGGGACTCCCACTTGGGATCCTTGTACACCCACCAAGCCAAGTCTGCTTTGACGTCACTATTGAATTTATCCAATAACTTTGAACGATACAAATAAGTGCCACCCTTTAAGGGCGTGACTTTACCTCCGTGCACCAATAATTTCTTTCCTCCTCCACCCTTTTCTCCAATCAGAAAGGCTGTTATACTGTCTCAAGCAATATTGTTTACGCAAGCACTTCTGTCACAAGCGGAACGTGGCTTAATGTTTACACTTCGTCACATCAGCACCTCTATCGATACCCTAGCCTATATTTACAAAACATCGGACGGCAAGTGAGAATATGCAACTCTGCAACTTCCTTTCGGCCATTGTTCCAAAACATCCATGTAATAAAATTGAATACATTTCCACCTACCCCTCTATCTACCTAAATGTCTACCTCAATCTACCAGGCTCTTACAGCAACGCATATACAGACAAGGTCATCATATTAATACAGCAGGGTAGGATTCGTAGTAATGAATTTGAATTGGACAAATTTAGATTTAAGGATATAATCAAGAACTGGTTTACCAACAGAGCGGTTAACGAATGGATAGACTCAGTAACCATGTTGTGAGCACTGAAACTATTGGTTATTTTAAGAGAAGGTTAGATACATTTATGGATTGAGATGATGGACGGTAAAGGACATGGAACTACCTAGTATAGGCACTGTGATCTCTTGAAGTCTCCTCCATTCCTGTGTTCTTATTTTCACACCACGCCCCGCTGTAAAGTAAATTTCATTCATGATGTGTTTTTTATTCTCTCTTTTTTTTCATTAGATTCATTCATTTTTGGTTCAAATTTCTCGGCATTAAGTAGAATTTTATCGTTTTATTCTGGCTAAGTATTGGCTGTTTTATTCAGCCTAAGGAGCTTCAGCGAAATGTGAAAGTAAAACGATTTCTATTCCACCAATATTCGCCAATCGCAGAAGTAAGATGAGCTTGCGAAAAAACACCAAAATCAACAGCACAC
>NC_134778.1:92596422-92601422 GCF_046742065.1 Oratosquilla oratoria
GAAATCCAAACCCATTAAGAAGGATCAAACTCCGTTGAAAAGGATCTAACCCAATTAAGAATTATCCAATCCGATTCCTTAGAATCCAATGTCCTTAATATTGTTGAATTGTTTAAACTGTCCCATGCTGAAAGGGTGCCACGGAAGTGATTGAAATCGCCTGACTGCCCCAAGATAAAAGGAAATGTACCACCCGGTACGGAAGGCGTTACATTTTCTTTAATAAACGGGTGAGACAGACATGAATGAATTCGCCTTTAGACAGCCAGAAGGAAAGTGGCATTAGATAGAGAAGGGTTTGATTGAGTCAGGCCTTAACCGTCTCTTCTATCCTCTCAAACCGTCTATTCTATCCACTCAAACAAACTTTTCATAACACAGTCTACAATGCAATATGATACACTATCATATACCAGAATAACTTTTATTTTTATTGCTGCAGAATTCATTTAGCACAAGAGAGATCAAATTTCTTCTTGAGTACAGTCAATACTTCCAAGTCCTAAAATACTTTCGAACGTAATGCGTAGATAGATAATAAACATCAATGGAATATCATTCCGGAAAGCAGTTAGAAATTGTGGTAATTAAAGACTTCATTTTTGTAATATATTTAATGAAAAATAGGATAGTTTAACAATCCAAGTATACGAAAACTTTCGTAAAGTCCATGTCATTTATTCATTTGTTTTAGCCAAGTCTATTGAAGATGAGTTCTCACTGTGATATGTCATTGTAATTTTTATCTAGGGTGCAGATTAATGTGTAAGAAACCATGGAATTGAATAATTAATATACTGTCATAAAAGTTGTGCTGATAACAATGAATTTAGGGTTAAGGAGGAAATATGTAAAGTGAAATATTAATTGAAATTCAGATCTAAGATACGTTATGCAACTTAAAGAACTTATCTTTTTCATCAGCCTATACTTTAATGAGAAAGCACACAACAAATACTATTTATGTAAAATTGAATGATTAGTACAGTTCACTCACGAGCGAAAGAGGTATAGTCTGTGCAGTATATAGAGTAGAAATTACTATATTTTGCCGAAAAATATAGACGTCTGTTACATCTATATGCTTACGTAATAAGGAAAGAACGAAATACTTATTTTACAACGTACCGCTCCCGCACACCAACCATAAAAAAAAAAAAAAAAAAAAAAAAAAAAAAAAAATTAAACATGGTGTGCCTATACCTTAGACTGTCGATATACGTAGCCCATTGCTACTCAGTCTGAATATAAACAACCTTTTAAAAGGGCGGCTAGTGCTTCATCATAACCAACGTATCCAGAGCACTTGCCTTTGAATTTTAGCTACTACGGGTGTCTTTGTTTCTGTGTGTGTATGTGTACGCATGTATGTGTACTTGTGTGCACGTTTCTGTGAGTGTGCGTTTTTTCAGGTATTGTTTTTACAGTTTGTTAACTTGTACAGTTAGAGACCAGCTGGTAATCATGATAACATTTATTAGAAAGACTGCAGAAGCAAAATTCTTTATTGGTATTGACTAGGCTTTTTCTTAAGCTTACGTTTCATCTCATATCTGACGTCTTGAATAGGTCAAATTGTTTTCATAAGATTTTAATGTTATGAACATTTAACCTCCCAGACTTCGAGAAACATTCATGACACCAGCCTGTAGTGTTTTTGTTTTTGGTCTCCACCAATTTATACTTAAACGTTTATTAATAATTCAGGTATATTTATATATTGAGGGAGTCGTGTGTTTTTGTGTGTGTGTGTGTGTTTACTCTTCAAACGTGATAAATCTATATTTCACCGTTGCTGCAAGAATATTCTAATCATTGTAATCAATCATAATTTTTTGCTTGAGACTAATACATAGAAATATATAAACATGAAGCCCATTCTGAATGTTATAATACCTATGCTAAAATTATAATATTTGTTATTATGAAACAAAGGATAATTTCTATTATAGAATTTAGTATGAATGATATTTGGTAATAGAAGTGAATGGACGATTGAATTTTATTTTTTTTCATAATTTGAAATTAAGAATAGGTGTAATGTGTATCTTACAATTATTCAGCAGACGATATATGATCTATGTTTTGTTTGCGTCCTCGTATGTTTCTTAGGGTTGATTATGGATTGGAGGTACCAAGGTTTTCTTGGATTTGTATCCAATAATTTCAGAGGCTTGATGAAATGAAGTCTTAACTCTTTACAAGTGCAAAGTAAAAGTATGATTATTTAAATGCATCTGTGTATATATATATATATATATATATATATATATATATATATATATATATATATATATACAATATATATATATATATATATATATATATATATATATATATACAATATATATATATATATATATATATATATATATATATATATATATATACACATATATTATAATACGCACTGAATGTTCCCAAGTACATATATTTTCATCTTACCGACCACATATATTTTTCCATTTTTATTCCTTTCAAACACGATCGAGACTAACAAGGAGCTCGATGGAAGCATATTCGGAAACTGATACGCTGATCCTGGCCCGACAGTGTATCAGTTCCCAGATATGCATTCATCAATCTCCTTGTTATCTCGATCGTGTCTGCAAGGAATTAAAATGGAAAAGTTGATGTGGTTGATAAGATGGATGCATACATATATATATATATATATATATATATATATATATACATATATATATATATATAAATATGTACATATACATATACATATAAATATACATACATATATATATATATACATATATATATAAATATATATATATAGATATAAATATATATATATATACTCAGTGTGCACGTGTAATTTTAGCTGTTGTGTTTGTACATGTATTGCGTTATATCTATGTTATATTGGACTATTTTTCTAATTATTCGTAACCTCTAATTACATGGAATGTAGACATAGTACATCGGCGCAGATATGGAAACCCAATATATTTGAGAGTCACTGTTGCACTCAGTAGAACTCATGAGTGATTCTGGTTTCCAATACCTATTTTAAAAAATCCTCGTTATACTGAACTAATTGTTTTCTTTGATCTGCTGAATGGAGGCTGCTCTTGCTAAAATTACCCTCTCTGCAGTCCTTCTTGCAATAGTTTTTTTCAGTCCCTTTTAGAACTTCTGATGTGGATCTCACAACCCCTAGAGAACACTAGAGGAGCTACCTCTCCGGATGGTTTGGTCATCTCGTCCATTGGTTTGATAATACCACTCATAAACTTCCAGAGTATATATAATCTATTCTTTGCCTTTGGACATAACTTCTCTTTCATTATTACTGACCCTCTGTCTAATTTAAAGAACATCACAATTACCATTTCTGCCAGTGTTCACCGCAGTATTTCGTGTCATTTACACGGGTCCCTCTGCTTTTTGGGTACCTCCTCTTTTACCGTAGGCGGAGCACGTAGGAGTAAGTAACATCTGGGGTAGTCAGGTTCGGTGCGTAGACCTTCAATAAGCCTTCTGGCTCTTCACATATCGCATTGCGGAATGAAACCTTCGTTGTACAACGCAGGGTTCTCGACCCTATTGATACCAAAGGGGATACAGGGCAGCTGAATGGAATCCCATGGACACAACCAGAATCAACCCCTTTGTATGAAAGGGATTGTTTTGTATGCGAATGAACCTTGAATAAAATAGTCTTGTGTTCAGTAGAATAAAATGACAAGCACATCTCGATATGTTAACGTTTTATGGGGCTTTAGAGTGTTGCAGTTTGGTAATGTTTCTCAAAGGATCATTTACACCTTGCATGCTCTACATTCATATGACTGATGCCTTAATCGTACACTATTTCACAGGGTCTGAAAAAATTGAGGCTCTATGACGAGAGCTCTGGCTCTTTGTCAGGAGCTAACTTTTCCTAGGCTAGAAAAGTGTTGGTGAGGATATGTACAAACACACACACACACACACACACATATGTATATATATGTATATGTATGTATATATATATATATATGTATGTATATATATATATATATATATATATATACATTATATATATACATATATATAATTGTTTACTTATTGTATTGTATGTACGTGTATGTGTGTATAAAGTATTTTTTTCCACAAGCCTTTGTGAGGTTTCTTATTTAGTACTTTTTTCTTGTTATGATAGAGTCTATGTTCTTGGAGTTTCTCAGGAAGGAAAACTGCATATGAGGTAGACGTGAAGTGGTGTAGTTTCCTGTAATAGATGACAATGAGCTGCCAGTCTCTCCCCCGTCCCTAACTTGCTTAGAAAACAAGTAGAGGGGAGCAGCGCCAACAGAGTGTGATAAATCTGTTGTAGTTTTCCATGGCCATAGACTTCTATGTAAGCTTCTTCTTCATCATAGGTACTGTCACTTTTGAACTCTAGGAAAAATATCTAATGCAGTAATCTGGAAAGCATAGAATTGTTGCCACGAAAATGAGTATTGGGATAAGCAACGTAAACATGAAAACAAATATTGTTTGTCATTTGGATGAAGAAATGGTGCATATCTGTCGAAGCCCAGGCATGGCGACATCTTTTGCAGGTTTTACTTTGGTTGACATGGGACACTACTATGTACTTGAGAGACTATTTCCATTGCAAATGGGGACTATCACCGTGGGCTCCATGAAGCTCTACATATATTCTATTCTGACTGACGACAGACGTTGTTCTTCAGTTGAGAGGGGGGGTAAGTGTTTTCATATCACTCTTTATTGATTCCTGATAGCTTGTATTTTATATATATACAGTAAGTCAGCCCCTCCTCCTGTAAGGACTGCAGAAAATTGAGGTTCATAGGCTTACATTATTAGCTTACTGACATCATCAATTTCGTCTTACCGTAAAGATGGCCTGAACTTCATTTTCATATTGTAAATGCCCAACTATTTTTTTTCTGTTGTAGAATTCAATACAAGACGTTCATAGTTTGAACACATCAGTTGTGATCTCACAAAATGTACATTTGTGGATGGGAGGA
>NC_134778.1:92618922-92628922 GCF_046742065.1 Oratosquilla oratoria
CTGAATGAAATCGTACGCTCTTAGCTTCAATATAATTCTTATATATTCATTTGTTTATTTATTTGGTTATCTATTAGTTTATTGAGAGAGCGAGTGTGAGAGAGAGAGAGAGAGAGAGAGAGAGAGAGAGAGAGAGAGAGAGAGAGAGAGAGAGAGAAAGAGAAAATAAAGAACAAGTGGGAGAGAGAGAGAGAAAGAGAGAAAGAAGGAGCAAGCAAATGAGAGAGAGAGAGAGAGAGAGAGAGAGAGAGAGAGAGAGAGAGAGAGAGAGAGAGAGAGAGAGAGAGAGAGAGAGAGAGAGAGAGAGAGAGAGAGAGAGAGAGAGAGAGAGAGAGAGAGAGAGAGCAAGTGAGAGAGAGAGAGGATGGGTGTGTCATTTCTCTCCTGCCAGGATCTATGTCTATCCTTTCCACCCTTTTATTGTTTATGCTACTCCCATTCTTCACAAAGACTGCCTCTCTTCTCTTTTACTTTTTCTTTCTCTTCTCCCTCTCGTTCTCGCATGGCGTTCTTCTCTCTCCGTATATTCCTTTTTCCTTTTCGTTGTCTTTGATGCCCACTTGTTAGATAAGAATTCTTTCATTCGTCCATTTAGTTATTTCATTGTTTATTTACATTATGTGTTATTAATTCGAGTAACTACTATCATGTCCACTTGTTATTTAAGAACTTTCTGATCATGTATGTGTTTATTTCTGATTATTGATCAGTGATAAGTGTAATTTCGTTACTGCCTAGAGAGTACCACGGACATGAATACAAGAGGAAAGTTGTCACCCAGTATTGAAGTGGTTAAGGCTTCAAAATAGACTATTATCTATATGTAAGCTTTTTTCTATGTGACGCCAAACTATTCTGATAAGATTCTCTCTGAAAGAAATATATTTTTTAACATTCTTAGATGCTTACTTGAAAAAAGAAAAATTATGTGGTTACCGCCAATGGATTTGATTGTTCTCGTACTAAGAGAAACTTACATGACATAAAAATGTTGAATATTACTCTCCGTTTTCTTCGGCATTATTTTTTCGTGGTGGCCTGAAATCCTCTTATAGAATTACAGCTTGCACGTGCCATTGTTATACATTTTTTTCTCCATATGTCCCCATTTCTCTCTTTTTTTTTTGTCCATTCTCACATTTCATGTCGCCTTTCTATTTCTATTTTTCTATGGTCTACTTCCTTTACCCATATTTCTTCCTCCCCAACCCTCTTCATGTTGTTTGTTTTTTGCTCTCCTCTTTCGTAAATCTTTCGATTCTTTTCGTCGTCTTGTTTTACACACGTTGTTCCTGATCATTTCGATCGTCCCTTGGTCTCAATTTCACTTTGGGTTTTTTCGTTATTCTTCCTCCTCCTCACGTTCTCTTGCCATTTTTTCCCTCTCTCCTCATCCTTCCCATTTTCACTTCCATTTTCTTCGCGAACTTTGTCTCTTCCTTTTCGTCTTCGTGTTGTCTCCATTTTTATTTTCTCCGTTCCTTCTCCTTCCTTTCATCTTACCAGTGGTCTTCTTCCTATGCTTGTGTTGCAGATGATTTCCTTTCCTGATTGCCTTGTCTTGTTTTCTACACTCTTTTTCTCGTTCTTTTTTTTTCTCTCACTCTACCTCTCTTTTTTTTTATTCTTCTTCCGGCTTCTTTCTCACCTTTCCTCTCACTTTTCCTGTCCATTTTTCTCTCCCTCTCTCTTTCGTTTTCCTTTTCACTCTCCATTCTTACACTCCCTTATCCTTATCCACATCCTTATTGTCATCCTTACTCTACCCTCATCCCCCCGTTTCTCCCTTTCTCTCCCTCCCCCCCTCTCTTTCTCTCTCTCTCTCTCTCTCTCTCTCTCTCTCTCTCTCTCTCTCTCTCTCTCCTCTCTCTCTCCCTCTCTCTCTCTCTCTCTCTCTCTTCCCCCCCTCTCTCTCTCTCTCTCTTTATCCTATCTCTCTCTCTTTCTCATCTCTCTCTCTCTCTCTCTCTCTCTCTCTCTCTCTCTCTCTCTCTCTCTCTCTCTCTCTCTCTCTCTCTCTCTCTCTCTCTCTCTCTCTCTCTCTCTCTCTCTCTCTCTCTCTCTCTCTATCTATCTATCTATCTATCTATCTATCTATCTATCTATCTATCTATCTATCTATCTATCTATCTCTCTGTTGATCTATCTATCTATCTCTTTCTCTCTCCCCTCTTTCTCTCCCGATCCCTCTCCTACTCTCTTTTCTCCTTCTCCCTCTCTATCCTAGAGTTGTTATCTCTCTTGCCCACTGTCCACTTACTTCTCTCCCTTTTTAGCTTTTATTTTTTCCTACAGTTGGTCTTTTCCTTCGATATTTGCTAGTTCCATTACTGCAATTGCTCCATCCCTGGATGCGCTGGTTCTGCCAAATGATTCACCCTTCCAGATGCACGTGTTGCCATTCTGATGGAATCATGTTCTCCAAAGAATCCTAACCTGGACCTCATGGTTGTCCAGGTCCAAGAGCTGAATGAAATAGCCTGGCCCCAAATGGCACCGGATCCTGTGACAGGACATATTCAGTAGAAACCTAAGATTGATCGAAGTAGATTAGTTGAGATGATTATTTTAATCTAGATTAGATTAATCGAAGCGTTACGGTGGTTTGTCCACCCTGCATGAGTTATAACGTTATCTAAGTTGATTCAAACTGTATAGCTTACGGGAAATATAAGTCTTATGCCGTTGTTTTTATTTGCTACGAAACTTCGTAATGAGGTTAGTCTGGAATTCTAGATAGGTGAGTTGAAACGACTTATAACCCATTCAAGGTCTAGAGACTCCTGTAAGTTAAATAAATTCATTTGAAATTAGACAGATCAACACCCCTTTTCCCGCTTCCTCGTCTACGCCTCCTTTGGCTTTTCCCTTTCCGCCTCCTAGTCCCCTTTCGTTTCCTCCTCCTTTCTCCTCCTCCTTTTCCTCCTCTCTCCCCTCCTCCTATACCGCCATCTCCTCTTTCCATTTTATCCTCAACTCCTTTCCTCTCTTCTTTATTTTCTCTTTTCTACTCTGTGAATCTCCACCTTCATCTTTCCTCCCTCTTGTCTTCCTCTCTTTTTCTCTTTCTCCATCATATCCACATTCGTGTTTTCTTTCCTCTCAGTATTCTCACTTCTAACTTCCTATCGTCTATTCTTCTCTTTTTCCTTCTTCCCGCTTCTCTTTATATTCTGTTCAACTTTACTCTTTTCTCTCCTGTTTTCGTATTCTTTTCAATTCCTATTTTCTTCGCCTGTTCTTCTCTTCTTATCTTCTTTTTCTTTTATTTCTCTGCTCCTCATCTTTTTCTCTCAGATCCTTCCTTCTATTTTCTCAGTCTCTACCAGTTACCAGCCAAGCGTTTTTCCCTCACCTCTTTTCCCTCTTTACCTCTTTTCTCCTCTTCGACTCCTTTGTTGAGAGTTCATTTCTAGTACACATTCGTATCTTATCTCCAACTTATCTCTCAGTAATTGTTCTTCTCTTATCATTGTTCTCCTTATTCTGTTCATTTCAATCTCATTCCCTTTCTAATTCCCTTTCGTTCGTCTTTTATTGCTCTCTTGATTCTCTCAAGTTCTCTCTCCTCAAGTTCTCTCGATATTCTTCAATTTCCTTCGTTCTTCTCCTTCGTGTGTCTTCACTTTTTTTTTTTTTTTTGCACGGTTTCATCCCTCATTTAGTTTCCCCCTGTTTCCCATCCTCATTTTCCCAACATTACTTCCTCTCTGTGGTGTAAATATTCTCTCTCTCTCTCTTTCTTTCTCTCTCTCTCTCTCTCTCTCTCTCTCTCTCTCTCTCTCTCTCTCTCTCTCTCTCTCTCTCTCTCTCTCTCTCTCTCTCTCTCTCTCTCTCTCTCTCTCTCTCTCTCTCTCTCTCTCTCTCTCTCTCTCTCTCTCTCTCTCTCTCTCTCTCTCTCTCTCTCTCTCTCTCTCTCTCTCTCTCTCTCTCTCTCTCTCTCTCTCTCTCTCTCTCTCTCTCTCTCTCTCTCTCTCTCTCTCTCTCTCTCTCTCTCTCTCTCTCTCTCTCTCTCTCTCTCTCTCTCTCTCTCTCTCTCTCTCTCTCTCTCTCTCTCTCTCTCTCTCTCTCTCTCTCTCTCTCTCTCTCTCTCTCTCTCTCTCTCTCTCTCTCTCTCTCTCTCTCTCTCTCTCTCTCTCTCTCTCTCTCTCTCTCTCTCTCTCTCCTCCTCTCCTCTCTCTCTTATTAGCTTTTGCATTCCTTCTTCTTTCATTTGTTGCGACGACATTCCTACTGTGACCTCGTAACTCCGGGTCCCCTCTGTTCTCTCCTTCTCTCTTCCTTCTCTCTTTCCCTCTCTTCTCTCTTCATTTCCTATTTTGTCCATCTCACTTATTCTCCTCTCTCCTTCCTCCTCATCCTCCTACTACTACTCTCCTCCTCTTCCTCGTCCACTTCCTCCCACTCCTCCCTGTCCTGTTCCATCTCCTCCTCCTGATCCTCCTTTTCCTCTTCCACTTTCTCCCACTCCTCCTCGTCCTGTTCAATCGCCACCTCCTCCTCCTCCTCCTTCTCCTCCTCCTCCCCTCCTCCTCCTCTTCCTCCTCTTCCTCCTCTTCCTCCTTCTCCTCCTCCTTCTCCTCCTCCTTCTCCTCCTCCTCCTCCTCCTCCTCCTCCTCCTCTTTATCCCCTTCCTCTATTTCTTCTTCCTGCCTTCTCTTGGTCTCCTCCCCTTTCCCTTTCATTACTTGTCCAACTCTTCCGTTCGCAATTTGTGTTTTTATTTCCTCTTCCTTCTCTTCCATGCTCTCCTTTCCTCGATTTTCTCTTCCTCTTACTTCTTTCCCTTTAACTCTTTTTCTTCTTTTCCTCTCCCTTTTGTGTCCCGCCCCTCTGTGTGCTCTCTTTTTCACCTCACCACACTTTATACAGCTTCATCTCCCCTCTCCTTTCCTCTCCTCGCCTCTTCTCTCCTCTCCTCTTCTCTTCTCTTTTATTCTCTATCTCTCCTCTTCCTCCTCTACACTCTACACTCTCCTCTCCTCTCCTCTTCTCTTCTCTTTTATTCTCTATCTCTCCTCTTCCTTCTCTACACTCTCCTCTCTCCTCTCCTCTCCTCTTCTCCCCTTTCCTCTCCTCACCTTCCCTCACCTTGTCTCATCTCCCCTCACTTCCCCTCACCTTCTGTCATCTTCTCTCCCCTTCCGTCATCTCCCCCCTCCCACTCACCCCAGTCATCCTGTTTGGCTTAAAGGGTCCACGTCTTCAAATGGGAAATACGTCGAGCGGAAGAGAGAGAAGGAAGGGGGAGGGGAGAAGAAGAGGAAAGAAGTGAGAGAAGAAATTGAGACAGACAGACAGACAGAAAACAGAGTACTTCCATATATGCGCACGCTAATAAGACACACACACACACACACACACACACACACACACACACACACACACACACACACACACACACACACACACACACACACACACACACACATATATATATATATATATATATATATATATATGTATATATATACACATGTATACACACATGTATATGCAGGGAGGCAGCTAGGCAGACTATATAAGTGTGGAGAGGAGGCTATATGAAGTTCACAAATGGATTAAACTCTTATGTATGAAGATTCCCTTTACAGCTTTCGTCCTGGCCGACACTAATCGATTTTATTCCGCTAAAGGCAGCACTCTTTGCTGAAGGTGTTAAGACTAGAATAGTGGTGAGAGGTTGAGGAGAGGGTGAACAGATGAAATACGGTAGGGAGGAGAGAGGGGAAGGGATTCGTCGATAAGAAATTCATTGAAAGGGTAAAAGTCGTCTGGTGATAGCAGGGAAAAAAATGAAAAGAGGCCTTGACTCTGCCAAAACAAAATTTTTGAAGAATTTTAGCGTAGGGAAGGATTCAAAATGGGAGATGGGGAAGGATGGCAACCTATGGGAGGTACAGAAGAGTGTGGTGTTAGGAGGAGAGGATTGAAGAATGCAAGGAGAAATTGTTGGTGGAATGGGACGAAAAGAGAAGGCAGTGGAAGAATGGAGTAAAGGAAGAAATGTGGTAGTAGGAATAAAATTGAAAAATAGAAGATAAATAAGGGAATAAGAGCTATGAAAGGATATTTAAGGGTGAGAGGTATGAAGGAAGAGGGAGGAGCGAACTAGAGGAGGGGAACGAGAGTAAAAATTATATGAATGGAAAGAGTTGGTAGAAGGGAGGGGATTAATACCTTTCAGGAAAAGAGGAAGTTCTTTGTGTGCAAATAAATGAAATAGGAGGAAAATAATGAAAAAGAAAAGGAAATGTGTGAGGTAAAGAGAGTAATGGAGTAGATAGACTGGAATGAGAGACAGAGATAATCTATAGGAGACGACATAGAGGAACCTGAAAAAAATTAAATGCGTGTAGGAAAGAGAGCAATGGAGTAGATATACTGGAATGAGAAACAGAAAATCTTTAGAAGACGACTTAGGTTAGCCTAAAATAAGGGCAAGAGAAATTAAAAAAGAGAAGAAGAATTAAAAAAAAAAAAAAAAAATTAAGGTACGACAGAACACAACTCCAAGAACAAAACAACAAGAACGAACGATGAAGAACAAGAACGAAGAACAAAGAAAAATAAAGACTTGGATGAAAAATAAAGTACATTTGTGGTGAGGAAGTCTTTGAATACGAAGAATAAACGGACGACGACTATGACGTCACGAAGAAAGGAGGCAACGAAAGATGGAAAGGAAGAAAGGAGGGAAGGGAAGAAGGGAAGAAAGGAAAGAAGGACGAAAGAAAAGAAGCAAAGACAGGAAGTAAGAGGACCTCCATGACCACAATGACGAAGGAAATAGAAATTTGTCTTGATATAATGAACAGGAAATAAGTCTTTCTAAAAGGAATTGGAAAGACGTCTCAGAGAGGTCTCTGTTGACGAAACTCTAAAGGTCTAAAACACACCTTGTCGTCAGAAGCGAACTGGTGGAGAAAGCCAGAAAGGTATAAATGCAAAGAACATCAATAAAACTATGATTGAATAACAGTATGAGCAAATCTGAAAAACGTTCTATTCATCAAAAAATAAAAATAGAAAACTACATGTCATTCGGAATTGAAAAACGTGAAAATATATATCAGATGAAAAAAAAAATGGACGTCGATTTTAGACGTAAGAATATGAAAGTGAAAAGGAAAAATACAAATATGAAATTATGAAAGATTTAGCAATTGATGAATTGTATACGATAAAGACATCAATCAAGATAGACCAAACACTGCTTTACGGGGGGAGGGGGGGTTACTAAGATGAGGAGCTTACTGCAAGAGGTGCTGAATAGCTGCGGCCGAAGGCGTGCCCTTTGCCTCATGCGTTTGGACTGTTAGGGTAAGTAACAACCACTGCTCGGTATTGGAGAGGAGTGCGGGATTCGAACCCACAACGAAGCGAAAGCGAGACCAACACGCTTCGGATTGCCCTCCAACGCAAGGGTGCGTACGAATATGAATGGCGGCAGGTTTCCATGCCCATACGGGATGGACTACGTGTAACAATTTCAACAAAATATAGGCAACATGTTCCTAAACAATGCTCGTGTTAGAGTTTGTATGAACTTGAAGTAACTTTTAAAAATTACTGGTAAATCATCACAGGCAAGTGACAATGTAAATGATAATGTAAATTATTTCTTTGTTTACGACAAAAGCCAGCATTTATTCGTTCATTTATGTGCTTGCTTGTTTGTTTACTAATGCATTTGACAAATATCATTGCTTTGAAAAAAAGATGTTGAAGAATTTAATTTCCCTTGCTAACGAACACATCAGATACAAGCTTGTAATACACATGTCCTTGCAGCGCGGGGGTTAATATCACTACAACCATTGGGAAATAACAAAGGAATATTATCAATAACAAAAGAACAACACAAACGAGTGCTGGATTGTTTAATATACTGTATAACAGTCGTCTCAGACATTCCTGGTTGGCTGTGAATACAAAGAAATAGTAAAAGAAAGTGTAATAAAAGTAGTCATGGAAGAGAGCAAAGGAAAAGGGTGAGGGAAGTGAAGACGGAATTTTGAAGATTGACGTAGGATAAATTCCGCATCGCTGGAAAGGTATGGAAACGGTGTTAAAGAGTAAGACATAGTCGGGAGAAAAAAGGGGGGGATTTAATGGAGGTGTGGGAAAGATATTATCGAGTGAATTCGTGATATCATATATCAGAGGCTGGGTCAAAGACCTTCATGAAAGGATAACTTCATTCGTGAAAAAAGAAGAGTGAGAGAACGTGAGAGAGGGAGGGAGGGATGGGAGTTTATAGGGGAGGAGCTAGATGGATCTTTATGTTGAATGGGAGTTATGGAATAATGATCAATCAAATCCTCCGCCTCTTTCAAACTACAAATAATCACAGAAGAAGAAGGAGGAGGAGGAGGAGGAGGGAGAGTAGGAAGAAGAGGAGGAGGAGTAGGAAGAAGAAAAGGAAGTATGCGGAGGAGCCTCAAGAAGCTGAAGAAGTAAAAGAATGAGGAGGAGTAGGAGGAAGAAGAAGAGAAGGAGGAGGAGGGAGAGTAGGAAGAAGAGGAGGAGGAGTAGGAAGAAGAAAAGGAAGTATGCGGAGGAGCCTCAAGAAGCTGAAGAAGTAAAAGAATGAGGACGAGTAGGAGGAGGAAGAAGAGGAGGAGGAGGAGGAGGAGGAGAAGGAGGCGAGTGACGGCGATAAAGGACGTGAGGGGGAGAGGAAGGGAAAGAAAAACTTTGGAAACTTGAAGGCGACTCTGAAATCGGAAAGCGATTAAGCACACAGGCAATCTCGGGCTATCTGTTGGAAGGCGTTGTAGAATGGAAATACGCTGTAAAATGGAGACATTAACGCATCGATTAGAGGTGAGGGAGAAGTTTAACCCCTTTTTGCTCCGCGGGGAAGGGGGAGAGGGTTTCCTTGCCTGAAGGAAATCGCCCGGCGGCAACCTAAACGAAGATTTAAGTAGTCATTAGCAGTGAAAGGACTAGTTGAAGTAGATTTTGCCCTCTCACTTCCCAGAGGATATATATATGCATACATATACATATATATATATATATATTCATATATATGTATGCATATATATAAATATATATATATATATATATATATATATATATATATATATGCAAAAATTTCACAAGTCATACGTGAATCACAAATATGCAGAGTCCACTAGGAAAAGAAAAAACACACGGAGTCCGAGCGCTTTCGTGATATATTCACATTATCAAGGAGTACAGAATGATGAGAAAAATGGAGATACAGAGTATAAATAGGACAAGAGAGACATTTACCCTCCTCTCCTCTCTCGGCTTTTCACCTCTCCTCTCTTCCATCTTCTCTCTTCCCTCATCCGTCTTTTCTTTTCACTTTCATTTTAATTCTTCCCTTTTTTTTCTTTTCGTGTACTCCCTCTTTCCCCTTGTCTTCCCTCTCCGTTCTTCATTTTTCCAATGTCTCTTCTTCATTTTTGCCTCTCTTCCCTGCATTTTTCCTCTCTCCCCTCTTCACTCTTCCCTTCTCCCCTCTTTACTTACCCATTTTCCCCACTCACTTCTCTCGTATTCACCTTTGCTCTCTTCCCTTTTCTCTTTTCCCTCTTTCCTCTTAATTTTCTCCTCTCCCTTTTCACTCTTCCTTTCTCCCCTCACCCATCCTCCCTCTTTTCTTTTCTCATCTTTTCTCTTCATTTTTCTCCTCTCCCTCCTCACTCTTCCTTTCTCCCCTCACCCACCTTACCCTCTTTACTTATCCCTTTTCCCCTCTAGCTTTCTCTCCTCTTCCTTTTCTTCTATTTCCTCTTAATTTTTCTCCTTTCCCTCATCACTCTTCTATTCTCCTCTCACCCACCTTACCTCTTCCTTCTTTCCTCCTCCTTCTTCCTTCTTTCATCATTTCCTCTTCCGTATTCCCTTCTCATCTACAGAGCCTTCTCTCTCCCTCACCAGTCCTTTCTCCATCTGCGTGCAAATAAGCTTGACAGTGACTCCAACCTGTTCCTCTTTCCGTGACACGGAGTGCATCCGTCCT
>NC_134778.1:92636422-92641422 GCF_046742065.1 Oratosquilla oratoria
CTCTCCTCCTTCTTAGGGAGCGATTTTCCTCAGATTCTCAAAATCCTGAACCGATTTCTTTTCCTCCTGCACTCTGTCATATTTGTAATCTCTTCGGCCGCAGAGATCCTACCGCTTTTACTCCTCTCTCTTTCTCTACTTGAAGTCCTCCATCATTTCAGACTCCTCCTCTTTCTTCATCTTTTCGTCATTTTCTTCTTCTTCTTCTTCTTCTTCTTCTTCTTCTTCTTCTTCATCATCTTCTTCTTCTTCTTCTTCTTCTTCTTCTTCTTCTTCTTCTTCTTCTTCTTCTTCTTCTTCTTCTTCTTCTTCTTCTTCTTCTTCTTCTTCTTCTTCTTCTTCTTCTTCTTCTTCTTCTTCTTCTTCTTCTTCTTCTTCTTCTTCTTCTTCTTCTTCTTCTTCTTCTTCATCTTCTTCTTTTTCTTCTTCTTCTTCTTCTTCCTTTTCTTCTTCTTCGTTTTCTTCTTCTTCCTCTTCTTTTTTCTACTGATACTTATGTCTTTAGTTTCTCTCTTGGTCATTTTCTTCCTTATCCAAGTCACTCTCTTCCTCGTCCTTCTCTTTCTCTTCCTTCTCGTCCTCCTCGTCCTTTTTATCTTCATCCTTGTTCTCCTCGTTATTCTCTTCCTTCTCCTCCTCATCCTCCTCACTCTTCTCTTCTTGCTCCTCTTGTTCCTTCCTTTCCTTCTTCGTCTCCTCCACCTCCTCCATCTTCACCTGCTCCTCCTTATCCTCCTTCTCGTTTTCCTCTTCTTCCTCCTCCTCCTTCTCCTTTTCCTCCTCCTCCTCATCATTTTCCTCTACTTCAAAAAGGGTATTTTACTTTACTTTTTAACTTTTTTTTTATCTTTCGCCTCTCAAGAGATAAATGTCTTTCTATAAAGCTTTAATGACTCTCCTTCATCCCCAATTACCTTGTACTTTGATCCCCATTCTCTGTTACTAGAAACATCATTTCTGTTCTTTGTGACACTGAATGGGCCTTCCATGGTCTCCAGGCGTCTCGACAATCCTTCAAGAACTCTTCCTCGCACCCCCCCCCCTTCACCCTCGGTAACTTTCGAAAAAGTCTTCCTCCTGAGGTCTTAAAGTTTATTTTGTTCTTCAAAAGTCACCATATTGTCGTTAGCGTCCTCTCGCATCTAGGATTTTGTTCTTTCGTCTTCCATAGGGGCTAACTTATTTTTATTTATCTTAATTTATTTTATTTTTTGGGGGGGAGGGGCTACCTGACTTTTATGGTGACAAAACTTCCTATGGTACAGGCTCTTTTTTTTTTTTCATCTTGTTTTGGAACTGTACAGCATCATTTCTACATCCGGTTCCAGTTGCTGTTGTTGTTGTTGTTGTTGTAGTTTCGTAGACTGTCTGGCCGAGCAGTTCCGTCTCCCTTAGGAACGCCTCGGTTGCAACGGGGTTTTCCCATAAAACCCATATAGAGTGTGTATTGTGTTGTTGGCCTGCGTAATTTTGTATGATGCAGTCTTCCATAATGTCCTCTCAATAAAATTTTGTAAACTCGAGCCTTTTGAAGTCTCTTTTAACCACAGAATCTTTGAAACGTCTTCGTCATACTCCCTTTATGTAAACGGAATATTTTTTTTAATTGTATGCATTTTTTTATGAAGGAACAAGTAAGAGATATTGGTTACCGCTTTTATTTTTTAAATGATATACAGTGTTTATTTATTTACTTATTTAGGTGTTTGTAGATTTTTTTTATTTAATTATTTATTCATTCATTTATTTATTTATTCATGTATTTATCTATTTATCTATCTATCATTCATTATTTATGTATTTATTTACTTGTTTCATTTTACGTTTAAATCAGTATTTACACAGCAGGGTAGTTAGGTATTAGACTCTGTGTTGGAGCTCATGGAGGGGATGGGGGTGGATGTTGAAGACCTAAATGACGTCACACACCGACTCTTGGGTATTCGAACCGCTTGCCCCGGGATTGTTGCCTCCAGATACTGGCGCTCAAGTCCGCGAAGCCAGCATGCGGACTTAGCAAATCTGTAATTCAATAAGACATGAGATTTGGAAAAAGAAATAAAGGCATAATTTGGAAAACAGCTTTTGCATTAAACGGGTTATAAAATCCTACTTTCTGGCCACAGATTTCTAGTATTACCTTGTTGACAAGATTTCGATAACGTCTTCATAGTTATACAAGGTCTTCCTGAATTTTTCTTCCGGTCCCAGACTCCCAAAGGCTTTTACGTGTCTTGATTGATTTATATTATTTATTCATATATATTCCATTTATCTATCTATAATTTTCATTTATTCGTTTGTTTATTTATCTGTCTATTCATTTATTATTTTAGGTTATTCGTTGCAGACTCATAAAGTATTTTTGTCGACAATCTCTATTTGTCTTCTCTTACAAGCTCTTTAGGTCTTGTCTACAAACTCAAAAATTTGAAGAATTTCTTTTAGACCTTTTAGGTCTCCCGTTTTGCCTCTTTTCTTTTAAGACCCAGAGGGTCTTATCATTCACCCACATGTCTTCATTTGCGTCGTAAGATTGTCCATCTTTGATTCTTCTTCGTTATTTTCATTCTTTTACTTCCTCGATCCTTCTTTGACCTGGGATTCAGCCCAGTGACCAAATAATCCCAGGCCTTGGAGGATGTCGCACAGAAAGAAATGTTATAGAAATGGTAAAGGAAAATATATGGAGGGTACAAGAGCGATAGGATAATGTAAATAAATTAACAAAAAAAAATTTTTACTCGTCATAAAGGAATGCTTAGTGACTGATTCCCTATGAATGTCAATGAAGTGTCAAAGAAATTTACTGCATAAGACATACAAGGAATAAGAACATAAGAAATAAGGAGACTGCAAGAGACCATAACGCCTACACTAGGCAGTTCCATATATGAGTCATGATCCTAGTGGAATCTGGAGAATTTCAGTCTGTTTTATTTAGTATTGATGTATTTCCAGGAGCTTAAAGAACAGCATCACATATGTATAAGCCACATTGGTTTAGAACCCCACGTCCATTTCAATGTTGGATTCAACATCTCGCATGTATTTCTTTAAACCGTTGTTACATTGACGTCCCCAAAGCTAAATACTGTAGAATATATAAGGTGCGTTGCTATGCCAGAAGGAATACTCAAAAATTATAAAACTTTTGGTAAAAAAACGAATACAATCGTCTGGCGTCGACCATAATATAATCTCTGCAGGAGAGGATGTCCATCTCTGTTATAGTGTCCTCACGTCTTACTCGTCATTATTTTTTTTATTTTTTTATTCGTAAATTCTATGTATTGTATTATTCATATTTTATTTCTCTTCGTCTTAATTCTCCCTTCCTTCGTTTGTTTACGCCTTTTACTCTGTTGTTTAAATGTTTCTACAGTTTCGTCGATTTTTTTTTCTGATCTATTCTACTTCTCCTCCTCCTTTGGCATTTGTGATATTTTACTATCATATCTTAAAGACTTATTATTCTCATAAAATAAAAATTTATTTCTCCCGCCGTTCGTTTTTTTCTTTTTTAATATCTTTAATAGCATTTTATCACTTGCTTCATTTTCCTAATATAAATTTACCTCGCAGGGCACTGCATGTCTTTTGCCTCGCTTCTCTACAAAAGCTTCGCTTTCAAATGTGTAAGCATTCTTTCTTGTTACGTCCTTGTTTGAAGCCGTCTTCCTCTCTCTCTCTCTCTCTCTCTCTCTCTCTCTCTCTCTCTCTCTCTCTCTCTCTCTCTCTCTCTCTCTCTCTCTCTCTCTCTCTCTCTCTCTCTCTCTCTCTCTCTCTCTCTCTCTCTCTCTCTCTCTCTCTCTCTCTCTCTCTCTCTCTCTCTCTCTCTCTCTCTCTCTCTCTCTCTCTCTCTCTCTCTCTCTCTCTCTCTCTTCCTCTCTCTCTCTCTCTCTCTCTCTCTCTCTCTCTCTCTCTCTCTCTCTCTCTCTCTCTCTCTCTCTCTCTCTCTCTCTCTCTCTCTCTCTCTCTCTCTCTCTCTCTCTCTCTCTCTCTCTCTCTCTCTCTCTCTCTCTCTCTCTCTCTCTCTCTCTCTCTCTCTCTCTCTCTCTCTCTCTCCCTCTCTCTCTCTCTCTCTCTCTCTCTCTCTCTCTCTCTCTCTCTCTCTCTCTCTCTCTCTCTCTCTCTCTCTCTCTCTCTCTCTCTCTCTCTCTCTCTCTCTCTCTCTCTCTCTCTCTCTCTCTCTCTCTTCCCTCTATCTCACTCCCTCTCATTCTCTCTGTGTATCTCTCTCTCTTTCTCTCCCTGTCTCTCTCCATCTTTCTCTCTCCCCTCTCTCACCTGTCTCTCTCCTCCCTCTCATTCTTCTCTCTCTGTATCTCTCTCTGTATCTCTCTCTCTCTCTCTCTCTCTCTCTCTCTCTCTCTCTCTCTCTCTCTCTCTCTCTCTCTCTCTCTCTCTCTCTCTCTCTCTCTCTCTCTCTCTCTCTCTCTTTCTCTCCTTTCTCTCCTAATCATCACCGACTTTCATTTTCCCCTTTTATGTCCGTCATAACCCTTCGGCAGTTCCTCCGCCGTCATTCTTCTCTCTTTTCCTCTCTTGTCCTCTCCTTTCCTTTTCTTTGTCCTCGTCGTACACACGTTTTCCTCTTTAGTCCTCATCTTCGTCCACGCTGTTCTTCTGCCCCGACTTTCTCGCATTCTCCTCACTTTTGTCATCTTTTTTTTTATCCAACTTAACTGCGTTTTCTTATTTTATCCTTCATATAGTTAGTCATTTAGCCCAATCTCTCCATTTTATCTCTCTTATTATATATTTTTGCTGTTCTTCTTCTTAATTTGTTCATCTTTTAAATTAGTTTTACTTTTGCTTTTATTTTCCTTCTGCCGCGACATACCTTAAATGTCTTCTATTTTAATTTCTGTGCAGTTATTAATTTTCTTTTAATATTTTTTTATTTTCGTTTTACTATATTTTTTTCATTTATTTTCACTTTATTTCCATTGTCTTCGGGTGAAGACACAGATGTCATATGGAAATGTCCATTTTTG
>NC_134778.1:92651422-92663922 GCF_046742065.1 Oratosquilla oratoria
TCCTTCTCTATTTATACAGTATATCTATCCACCCATCTATCCATCTATCTACCTATCTATCTATTTGTCTGTCTATCTGTCTATGCATCTATCTAAATATCTATCTCACTGTTTTCTTGTTGCTCCCGAAACCTCGCCGACCCAGAACTTTGCACGAGGTCTGCGCTTTTCTTGTTTCCCCTCCACATCGGTCTTCCTCCTCGGTATCGGTTCAGTACTTCGGAGCTATCCTTTGCAGGACTTCTTGCTGCAGGAACTTGTCCATCTACTGGCTTTTCCTACTTTGCCTTATCCAAGGGATAGGCCAGTGGCCCTGCAGTAGTCCTGGAGCTTCTTTCAAATACTCGTACAACCTTTCACATGCAAGTCTTAAGAATAAATAACAAATAAATAAATAGATAAATAAAAAATGGAAATACACAAATAAATGTATAGCTACTATTAAATCGAAAACAAAATAAAAGAAAATGAGTACATGGAAATTTAGACATTCCATGAAAAAGAGGCATTATGTGAAGACTTATGGATAACCCTTCCTATGAAGTGTTCGTCTCTCCAAAACATGTCTTGATGTTCCGTGGGAAGGAACTCCTGAGGCTATTTATTATGGGGCTGGTGTGTGTGTGTGGGGGGGGGGGTCCTCTGGCACGGGTTGGCGTGTCCTTGCGCCATGCCATAACCTCCTCTCAGGACCTCCAGATTTCCGTCTGACTCTCGTTTGGCGCACTTGCGCCGCAGAAACCGCCATAATAAACGCCAGGCCTGTCATCTCTTCTGCTTTTTCCCCTCTGGTCTACATTCCACCCCTGACCTTCCCTTCTGTTTCTTCCTCCTCTTCATCTTCGCCTACTTTTTCTTAGCCGACTCCGTCTTCTCTTTTTCCTATTGCTCTTCCTCCTCCTTCTTCTCGTTCCTTTTTCTTGGTTTTTCTTCTTACCCTTTTCCTCTTCCTCTTCTCAAAATCTTTTATTCTTCTTTTCCTTTTCATTGTTTTCATTGTTCTTCTTGTTTTCTTATTCTCATTCTCCTCCTCTTCCCTCTCCGCCGTCTTTTCTTCTTTTCCTTTTGTTTCTTCTTCTCATTCTCATTCTCCTCCTCCCCCTTCCTCTTCTTTTCCGTCTTTATTTCTACCACTTCTTCCATTTTTTGTCTTCTCTTTTGTCTTTTTATCTTTCCTGCTCCTCCTGTTTTTCTTTACCTTCTTCCTCCGCTTCCTAACTCTTCGCCTTATCTTCCTCCTCCTCCTCCAATTCCTTCTCTTAATGCTGTCCTATGTCATCTTTTTCCTTTTTTTTCTTTTTTCCTCCTACTCTTTTTCTTTCACTTCTACTTCGCTTCCTAATTCTTAACCTTATCTTCCTCCTCCTTCTCCTACTCCTCCTCTTCATACTATCCTGTGTCTTCTTTTTCCTCTTCTTCCTCTTCCCTTTTCCCTTTTTTTTCACTCTTCTCCTCCTCCTTCACTTTTTTCTTTCATTGGTTCCTCCGCTTTCTAACTCTCACCTTATCTTCCTCCTCCTTCTCCTACTCCTCTTCATGCTACCCTATGTCTTCTTTTACCTCTTCCCTTTCCTCTTTTTTTTTACCCTTTTCCTCCTTCTCTTTTTCTTTCATTTCTTCCTCTGCTCCCTAACTCTTCACCTTATCTTCCTCCTCCTTCACCTACTTCTCTTCATGCTATCGTATATCTTCTTTTACCACTTCCCTTTCCTCATGTTATTCTTGTTCCTCCTCATTCAACTTTCATTCCTCCTCTCTCTCGTGTTACTTTCCATTCCTTCTGTCGTATCTCTGACTCGCCTTCTCTCTCTATCCCCCCCCTTTTTTTCTTCATTGTTCGTGTTTATCTTATTTTGAATTTATTTTTTCTTGCAGAGTCTACGTGCTATTTGTTATCTGCCACTTCTCCCCTTCTCTCTCTTTTGTATTCTTTCTCATTTCTCTTCTGAATAAATTTTCTTTTTGTTTAGATGTTTATTTTCGTACCTTTTAGGTTCTTCCTTTTACCCATTTAGTCGCTTCTTCGTTTGTCTCATTATCTCTTACCTGTTTTTTTTTCTTTGTTTTTATTTCTTTTCTTTCTCTGGCTTGCAAACTTAGGTCATGTTGCGTTCTCTTCCTCTTTTTTTTTTTTTTCCCCTTGTTTTTCTTTCTTTTTCTCTTTCTTTTTTTGCCTCTGCCGTGTCTGCTCGTCAGTTCAAGTTTTATATTTTGACTTTCCTTGTTATTTTATTTTTTTTCTCTTTGTTATTATTTATTTGCCTTACCTGTTTATTATCCTTATCCTTATCCCAATGCTTTGCTCCTTAGCTTAAAAGTAATGTTTTTCAATTTTATATATTTCATACCAGTTGGTTTTATTTGACAGAGGTAATCACCCTCACCCTCGTCTCAAGGGTCTTGCCAATCTCGGCAAGCCATATGGAGGCGCGGTAGGGAAGCTGGGGCAAAAGGGCTACCGAGGCCGGGGTGAGGGGGTAGGCTTTTACATGTTTCATGAATACGACCAGAAGGTTCAAATCAGCTTAAGAACCACAACCCCAACTAAAAATATGAATAATTTTTCTTGTTCATTTCCTCATACCTTTTAGAAATGAGGAAAATAAAATAAAGATTTGCGAAATGTGTCTGGAAGGATTAGCTTATGGATCCGGGGTGAGGGGGTAGGCTTTTACATGTTTCATGAATACGACCAGAAGGTTCAAATCAGCTTAAGAACCACAACCCCAACTAACAATATGAATAATTTTTCTTGTTCGTTTCCTCATACCTTTTAAAAATGAGGAAAATAAGAATAAACATTGGCGAAATATGTCTGGAAGGATTAGCTTATGGATCCGGGGTGAGGGGGTAGGCTTTTACATGTTTCATGAATACGACCAGAAGGTTCAAATCAGCCAAAAAACTCCAACCCCAACTAACAATATGAATAATTTTTCTTGTTCATTTCCTCATACCTTTTGAAAATGAGGAAAATAAAATAAAGATTTGCGAAATGTGTCTGGAAGGATTAGCTTATGGATCCGGGGTGAGGGTGTAGGCTTTTACATGTTTCATGAATACGACCAGGCGGTTCAAATCAGCCAAAGAACCGCAACCCCAACTTACAATATGAATATTTTTTCTTGTTCATTTCCTCATACCTTTTAGAAATGAGGAAAACAACAATAAACATTGGCGAAATATGTCTAGAAGGATTAGCTTATGGATCCTTTCTCGAATGCTGAATTTCAAGACGCAATATTCGACAGAAAAAGTACAAGATAAAACAATATCCTTCTCGCTCTTTTTCCTTCATTTAGCTCCTGGTTAAATATGGTCCTCCTTTGGTGTAAATGTCTGCTTGCGATCTCGTCTTTTTTTACCATTTTTTTTTTCTCCTTCCGCTCAGAAGAAGGTTTGACGTGGTTAGTTACCACATGATGGTAAATGGTGTTCATCTATAAGAGAAGGATTACATTAAATTCCAAATCTCTTTGGACTTACAATTGGATTTCCCGACCGTCATCACATAAATTATATACAATCAATATTTTATTACTTCGTACAATTTATAGAACACTGTTACATTTAGATGCTATTCACATTATAAGGGTATCCGTGTATGTGGTAATATTATTTACAATATATAATTTTATTATAATTGACACATATAATGGTTTGACCAAGATTAGTAGTTTTATTTTACAAAAATGCTATATGCGTTAAGGGGACACTGCAGTAGTGGCGTGTTGCCACAGGTTTCCTTCGACTGAACAAATTCGTCTGCTAGAAGTCAGCAAACTAATGTTTGTGTCGCGAACAGCAAAGAAAACTAAATAAAAAGCCATGCTCCTATTTCTTTTTCCACTCATTACTTCCTCTCTTCTTCCTGTTGCGTCGTCTTTGCGTCTGTGTTTTGTTTTGTTTTGTAAAAGTACAGGCTTAATCCTTTTCTAACAGAAGTCTTTAATTCAGCCGAATAAAATTGCTTGATAACTGCTTAAGAGTATATAATGAGTGTGTGAATATGGCAGTTGCCGACATGTCTCTCAAAATAAACACCATGTGAAGAAGGAGCCTTTGTTAGTACGACGTTGTAACAAGCGAAACATTGTAATAATAAAAATTCCGTCCCCAGAATTAGCATATCCTATTTAAGAGTAGAGTAGACCTCTCCGTTCCCTGTACTTGCATAAGACCTCAGCTCTATCCCTGAGGAGTCACGAAAACGAATGAAATAGTTATGTAGAAGATAAAAAGAGCAATAAAAATGAACCGAACTAGAGCGTCTTTGAATGGCAGAACTTCAACCCGGCTGATTGGAACTACCTGAATGAAACTGGAATGAAATATTTAAAATATCTTCCGCAAGGAAAGGCTAGTTCTTACTCATGTATATATTGTATATATACAATAAATATATATATATGCATATATATATATATATCTTTATACACACACACACACACACACACACACACACACACACACACACACACACACACACACACACACACACACACACACACACACGTAGACGAAAACGTTCGGCTACCTAGTTCTCATTTCCCTAATGGTTGCTTGTATATTTCGTGAATCACGTATTGTTTGTGTTTTCTTTGCATATATATATATATATATATATGTATATATATGTATATATGTATATGTATATATATATGTATGTCTATATATATATATATATACATATATGTATATATATATATATATATGTGTGTGTGTGACATGGTTAAATGGTACAGAGTTCGAAGCTGAATTTAATATTGCGGGATTTAAACACTTTCATCAGGATAGAAACCACAAGAAAGATGGGGGTGTTCTATTGTACGTTAAAAACAATGTTCATGCTTGTGTTTTAGAGAAAGTGAAACAGGATGCATATGATAGTTTGTGGGTTGAGTTAACCCAAACAAATGGACAAAAAATGAATATAGGTGTAATATATAGGCCAAAGACATTATCATTAGCAGACGACAAACTGTTATTTCAAGAACTGTCTAGTTTCTGCAACCGGGATTTATTGATAATGGGTGATTTCAATTTTACTGACATTGATTGGATGACCCTTGAACATGGCCATATAGGTAGTCGCTTGTTTGATTTTCTTGGTGACAATTACTTAATTCAGCATGTAAAAGAGCCCACAAGATATGGAAACTTACTCGATCTTTTGATCACTAGCCGCGAAAGCATGGTAACTGATGTAGAAGTCGGTGAATCTGTTGCAAATAGCGATCACAACCTAGTTAGATTCAAACTCCTAATCAATTTTAGAATAGATACTTGTGTTTCTAAAATACCCGATTTCAGTAAAGCTCAGTTCATAGGACTACGTCAGGAGCTTCAGCTTACAGATTGGGAGGCAAAATTAAACGAAAGACCTGTATATCAGATGTGGGAAATATTTCAAAATACGCTCACTAAGATGATTCAAACTTACATTCCTTTTAAGGACAGACGTCCCCCAAATCAGGCTCGCCCAAAGTGGCTCGACAAAGAAACTGAAAAAAGTATTGCTAAAAAGAGACAGGCTTATAAGAAATATAAGTGCTCGGGTGCATCTAATGACTATGAGAGTTATGTATCAATACAGAGAGATTTAAAAAAGACAATAAGAAAAAGAAAACGACAATACGAAATGAACATCGCTGATAAATCCAAAGAGAATCCCAAAGAATTCTATAGTTACATTAGAGATAAAAAGGTTGTTAGGAATCACATTGGTCCACTATTATCTGCTGACGGTCAACTTGAATATTCAAATGAAGGAATGTGTAATATCTTAAACAATTATTTTAGCTCGGTATTCGTAAACGAAACACCTCAAGGTGAATTCCAAACTGAAACCTGTGAAAAGTCTAGGGTAAACTTACTCACTACGGTAAGTATAACAAAAGAAAAAATTAAAAGGTGTATAGACATACTCAAAGTTAATAAAACACCAGGGCCTGACGGTTGGCATCCAAGAATCTTAAAGGAAATGAAAAATGAGATTGTTGTTCCATTAGAAATTATTTTCAAGAAATCCATCATATCCGGAGATGTCCCAAGAGAATGGAAGCTAGCTAACGTTACTCCCATATTCAAAAAAGGTGACAAAAAGAAACCAAATAACTATAGGCCTATAAGTTTGACTTCAATCGTAGGAAAAATAATGGAAACTATCATCAGAGGTGCTATCGAACATCATTTAGAAAGTAACCGTTTGATTTCAAAAGTCCATCACTCATTAACAAGCTATATAAATCGTTAGTTCGTCCACATTTGGAATATGCTGTTTCCGTATGGTCACCGGATCTCATTAAAGACATTGACAGACTGGAAAAAGTACAACGGCGAGCCACAAAACTGATTCCAAATATCAAAAATAAATCATACGAAAATCGACTAAAGCACATGAATCTGTTTTCCCTAAAAAAGCGTAGACTCAGAGGTGACTTGATACAGGTCTTTAAGATTTTAAAGGGAATTGACAACATCAAAAGTGACAAAATTTTCACATTGAATGAGAATCAGACAAGAAACAATGGTCTCAAACTGTCCGGAAATAGATTCAATTTGGAAGTAGGTAGAAACAACTTTGCCAACCGTGTGGTTAATGAATGGAATAAACTTCCTGCACAGGTAGTGCAATGTAGTTCAGTTCAAAGCTTTAAGAATCATTTAGATAAATAATTAAGTAAGATGCTGTAATGATTATAATTTATCTTATATTATTTGTTTTTGTTTTGTTATCATTTGTCTGTCTGATTTTAATTTATTATTAGTTATATGTTAATTTATTATTTACTATTTACCTGTTTATCATTTTAACTATACCTATGCATTTATTTATGTATTTTATTTGTTATTTACATTATTATAGTTTTTATTTATTATTCTATTATATGATTTTTTTATTTATTTATTTATTTATTTTTTTTTTCGCTTCCGACCTAGATATGGACCAAAAGGTCTCCTGTCGGCATGCTCCGCCTTTGTAATCCTTTGTAATCCTTTGTAAATGATAGCCAGCATGGATTCAGATGGAAACGTTCTTGCGTGACTAACTTACTCGAATTCTACAACACAGTTATCTCGAATTATGACAAAAGAAACAATATAGATTTAATGTATCTAGACTTTGCAAAAGCTTTTGATACCGTCCCACACGAAAGACTACTTACTAAATTAGCTTTGCATGGAATAAGTGGTAGCCTATTAGGTTGGACTAGTAATTGGTTGAATGGTCGAAAACAGAGAGTTGTTTTAAATGGAAAAACTTCTGGATGGAAAAGTGTTGCAAGTGGAGTTCCTCAGGGTTCCGTTCTTGGGCCACTTCTATTCATAGTATATATAAATGATATAGACCATGAACTAAAATCTACTGTTTCCAACTTTGCTGATGATACAAAACTGTGCGGAGTGGCAAATGATCACTCAAACCAATTAGATATTCAAGAAGATTTAGATAAATTACAGCAATGGTCTGAAAAGTGGCTAATGAAATTTAACACAAGTAAATGCAAGGTAATGCACATAGGTAAAAATAACAGTAAGTACGATTACAAGTTATTTGGAAATTCGTTAACAAAAGTGGATAGTGAAAAAGATCTCGGCGTAATTATCAGTAACGACCTCAAATCATCCAAGCAGTGTATTTCAGCCTCTGAGAAAGCAAATAAGATTCTAGGACTGATTGCGCGATCTTTTGATTTCAAAAGTCCATCACTCATTAACAAGCTATATAAATCGTTAGTTCGTCCACATTTGGAATATGCTGTTTCCGTATGGTCACCGAATCTCATTAAAGATATTAACAGATTGGAAAACGTACAACGGCGAATCACAAAGCAGATTCCAAATATCAAAAATGAATCATACGAAAATCGACTAAAACATATGAATCTGTTTTCCTTAAAAAAGTATAGACTTGATACAGGTCTTTAAGATTCTAAAAGAAATTAACAACATCAAAAGTGACAAAATTTTTACATTGAATGAGAATCAGACAAGAAACAATGGTCTCAAACTGTCCGGAAATAGATTAAATTTGGAAGTAGGTAGAAACAACTTTGCCAACCGTGTAGTTAATGAATGGAATAAACTTCCTGCACAGGTAGTGCAATGTAGTTCAGTTCGAAGCTTTAAGAATCATTTAGATAAATACCTGAGTAAGATGCTGTAATGATTATGATTTATTTTATATTATTTGTTTTTGTTTTGTTATCATTTGTCTGTCTGATTTTCATTTATTATTAGTTATATTTCAATTTATTATTATTTACTATTTACCTGTTTGTTTATTATTTAACTATACCTATGCATTTATTTATGTATTTTATTTGTTATTTACATTATCATAGTTTTTATTAATTATTCTATTATTAATATGATTTTTTTCGCATCCGACCTAGATATGGATCAAAAGGTCTCCTGTCGGCATGCTCCGCCTTTTTATTCCTTTGTAATATATATACACATATATATATATATATATATATATATATATATATATATATATGTATGTACATGTATATGTATGTACATATATATACATATGTATATACATGTATATATATGTATATATATATATATATATAAACACACACACACATATATATATATATATATATATATATATATATATATATATATATATATATATGTATATATATATATCATACTAATGACCCACTTCCAGAGAAGAATAGGTGAAAATAAAAAGATCGGTATATTTCGATCACTATCTGTGATCCTCTTCAGCAGAAGAGGATCACAAATAGTGATTGAAATATACGAATATTTTTACTTTCGCCTATTTTTTCTGAAAGTGGGTCATTAGTATGATTTTACCAATGTGTTACGACATTACTTTGTTGTGATATATATATATATATATATATATATATATATATATATATATATATATATATATATATATATATATATATATTTATAGTTGGTTTCAAGTTCATGGGTGAAGTCAAGGGTGGAATGACATTTAAAGATGCTCACAATTTGTAAAATACTGTTCTCATTTTCTGCACTGATGAAAACATCGTCTATGTACCTTACTTATATAGATGGTAGAAGTTCGGGGTGATTCAGAAAAATTCTCCTTTCTATGGTGCCCATATAAAAATTAGCGAAGATGACGCCCAAGGGGGACCCCATGACAACACCATCAATTTGGACATACATATTACCATCGGGTCCATAAAACGGGGCTTCTTTGGTACACGCGCGAAGGAGACAGCGTAGTGGGTTTTCAGGTATCGCCAAGGGGGTGTCTCCTGCTTCTCTGTCGTGGTAGATCCTACTACAAATCATGTCAATAGTTTCATCCATGGGGACATCCCTACAGACCCCCATGCCATCCTGAAGCTCATCATTTTTTACAAAACAAAAAGAACATCAAGCCTCATCATGAAAAATAGTTGCCTCCCACAGACAATCTTGTATACCAATTCCATTGCAATTTTGGTGACTGCAGTCGCCTCAATTCACGGTATATAGGTTCAACCACTACCACCTTGTCAAAAAGGATGACGGCACATTTGCAGGATGGGGCAATACTCCGTCACACCAGTAATACACATGGACACTCCCTCACCAGGCAACAACTAGAAACACAAACAACAATACTGTATCGAGAACAAGACAGAAGGAGATTAAGGATGGCTGAATCAATTTTTATTCGTCTGGATCAACCCTCCATCAATATACAGCTACAGCCTGAATTTTCACTCCCATCAATGAGGAAGCCCTACCAGCAACCTACAGGGAACCCGTCGGCACTCCGTGGGTAGCTACGCGGACACGACATCTCCCCCGCCACACCTTTATGACTTCCTGTCCCAGTGCTTCTTCGCGGGTACAAAATCTCCCCCGCCACACCTCATATGTCATTCCTGTTTATCATTGTGTATATTGTAACTCCTGAAAATGACCTCTGATTGGGTCGAAAGACGTCTAGAGTAAACACCATGTACCTTGGAGATTCTATCAATACCCTGACCTCCAACCTCCGCTCTCTCATTCGAAATATCGTGAGTACTTCTTACAAGTTGAACAATCCTACTACTGCTGTATATTTCAACAAAGCCTGTATTCAAAATGGCCTCCTTCCAAAATATATATATATATATATATATATATATATATATATATATATATATATATACACATATATATATATTTATATGTATATATATGTATATATGTATATATATACATATATATATGTATATATGTATATATGTATATATGTATATATATATACATATATATATATATATATATATATAGATAGATAGATAGAGAGATATTCAATAATTTACGTGACAGACTTTGTCTCTGACAATTGCCTCTGATGTCTTCTTTGAAGTACTCAGACTACAAGCTGCCAGCGTTCGTTAACGCATGTACGTGTGCTTGTGCGTGTATATATTTGTGCGCGCGCGCGCGCGTGTGTGTGTGTGTGTGTGTGTGTGTGTGTGTGTGTGTGTGTGTGTGTGTGTGTGTGTGTGTGTGTGTGTGTGTGTGTGTGTGTGTGTGTGTGTGTGTGTGTGTGTGTGTGTGTGTGTGTGTGTGTGTGAGTATACGCGCGCATGTTCCTAGTTTTAATTACATGTAATGGCGATGCTTAAGCTTCAGGGATTACTTAGCGAAGGGAAACCATTATTTAATGTCTCGCCTCTCCCACGGTATCCTCAAAGACATATGCGCCACTCCTCGTCTTCTTCCTCCTCGTCTTCTTCCTCCACCTCCTCTTCCTCCTCCTCTTCTTGTTCTTCCTGTTCAACCTCTTTTTTCTCTTCCTCCTCTTCTTACTCGTCCTGCTCCTTGTGCTCGTCATCCTTCCCTTCCTCTTCCTTATCTTTTCCATCTAACTTCTCTTTTTCTTCTTCGTACTCTTCCTCTTCTTCGTCTTTATTTTTTCCTCCTCTTCCACCTCTTCATCTTCTTTTTTGTTCTTCCTGTCGCTTATTTCCTCTTTCTACTCTTCCCAGTGCTCCTTTTCTGTCTCCTCTTCCTTTTCTTCTTTCTCCGTTTCCTCTTCCCTCGTTTCCTTATCCTTTTCCTTCTGCTCTTCCTCTTCTTTCTCCGTCCCATCCCTATTCTCGTTCTTCTCTTACTCCTCCTTCTTCTCCTCCTCCTCTTCCTCCTCCTCGGCCTCGTCCTCCTACTCAGTTTTCTTATCCTCATCGCCTCCTCCTCCTCCTCCTCCTCCTCCTCCTCCTCCGTCCATCCATCCTCATTGTCATCAACCTCTTCGGTGTTCAGCGTGCACACGCGCGCACACACGCATATGGAGCGAGAAGTACCCTAACTTCCTCCAACCAACTCTCCAGCGACCACCTATTTTTCCTCCAGATCTCAAGCAAGGGGCATGGAATTGTTCCTAGTGACCCGAAGACCTCTCTTCCAAGCACCACCTGCTTGAACAATAGGCCTCGCCAGCGATTCGGGGAAAACGCCCTGACACCTTCGTTGGACAAAAGAGACCGCATTTCTCGACTACAATGAAAAGGGCGCCTGTGCGGCGCCTGTCATAGTCGCTCAAACTCGACGCGACGAGCCCTTTGTTTTATGTACCCGATCAGTATAAGGCACCACTGTAAATTTTGTATATATGTATTTAGAATCTGACATCCTCGAGGTTACTTCGGAGGTTGCATTGTATGTATAAACCAGAAAGAACACTGGAACAGTAAAGAAAAGACACCGTTCAGACTTTGCTTCTCCAACACCAGTACATTAATAATGTAGATAGAAACTGCTGATCTACATCATTATCCATCCTCTTCCTCGTTCTCCTTTTTCTCCGCCTCCTTTTGGTTCTACTACTCTTCCCTTTTTCTCCGTTTTCTTATAGTCATACTCCTCTTCCTCCCCCTCTGTTTTCTTATTGTGATTCTCCTCCTACTCCTCTTCTTCCTCATCGTCCTCTTACTCGTTTTCTTATTGTCATCCTCCTTTTTCTCATCCTCCTTCTTCCTCCTTGTACTCCTACTTCGTTTTCTTACCGTCATCCTCCTCAAACTCGTCCTCTTCTTTGTCCTCTTCTTTCCCCTCCATCCTCACTCGCGCGCCTCCGGCCTCTGTTTCTCCCAAGTTCGCCTGAAGGGTTTCGTGTTCTATGCCTTGTCCACGCCAGCTGTTTCTATTTTCTTTTAATAATTTTTGGATAGGCACACGTATGCTTCACCATTTTACTTTTGCTGTTAATTTATGGCTAGGTCGATTCATGCGGTGCATTTACCTGCAAGATCTGCCTTGTGATTCGGGGGGGAAAACTTCGAAAAAGGTCTTATTAAAATTTCCTTTGTGTCGCGAACATCACTACCTTTATTTCTTATTTATTTATCTATCATACAATATCTATTATTGATTTATGTATTTATTGTTTATAGTGTACCTACCTATTGTTTATCATTTATTTCTTTAGTTATTTGTTTTCAAATGTCTTCGCTTTTGTAGTGATTTAGTCCTGGGGGATCTCGTATTTCACC
>NC_134778.1:92668922-92678922 GCF_046742065.1 Oratosquilla oratoria
AATGCCATCATATATTGTATTTCTTCGTTCGCTGAAGATGGTTTAATAGACGAAAATGTTCAGTATTCCGAACTTTGATTTCCTTGTGGTTTCTGCAAATATCTTTACTCACGCGTTATTGTGATTACTGTTGCAAATATATATATATATATATATATATATATATATATATATATATATATACAAACACACATATATCATTCCGGATGACACCAACATTTTTTCAAGCAAATGTAAATTCACAAGCAGAAAAATATGGTCATTTCAAGTGACCCCACCGATTTAATTGAATTCATTGTGACGATAGGAGATCTCGTTAATGTCAGCCAATTGTACTTGGGCTTCAGATATAATAGGTCGGTTCCCATTATTTGTGATGTTAATCTTTATTGGTTTGAGAAAAAAAAGTTTCGTAAATCTTCCCGTAGGACGCAATTTACCGAAATATTAAGAAGTGGGCCAATTCCTCTGAAGGGAATATTCTTTTCCTGCGACCTAGAACGCTTTTGTAGAACTTATCCCTGATTTTGCTCTGAGGCCTATGTCACTGACAGCTGTGTCCATTGTTCTACAGCACAAGCACGGAATAAGTGATATTGACAGAGTTACAGAACAGGATCCCAGTCAGAAAATATCTTTCGTAGAATCTAAAAATAAACACAGCTGCCCACACAAAACAACAGAATCATGGCATAGAACAAGACCTTTTCCCAGCTTGTGACCTTGTGTTTATATATATATATATATATATATATATATATATATATATATATATATATATATATATATATATATATATATATATATATATATATACACATATCTGTAATGTCAGTGTGTGTGCATGCGTGCGTTTATGATCATTGAGAGTGACCCGATGACCGTTCCCAGCCACTGTTGGGCTTTGGGGTCTCAGTATGTGAAACGCGAATAACTGTTATGTAGAAAGACGTATATATTTCGCGCGATCAAATAAGAATGAGGGTCAGAATAACAAATAGCACCGACCAAAAGAGAATGGAGCCGAAGAATAAAAAAGAATTATTTAAGTGAAAAAATGGAAAGGGGAATCTTTGAAAAAACATTCTTTGATGTAAAAAAAAAAAAAGAAAGAAAGAAAAGGAAATAACGGAAACAAGTGCGTTTAAGGGAAAAACTGCAAGGGAAAAATACGGTAATATACAGGCTCAGAAAAATACAGAGCACAAAAATTCTTCCCGGATAGTAAGCGTATCAAGACCAAAGAATATGTTTTAACTAGAATGTGTCAAAGGAATATCCTTTCTAACAAAGATCACGGTCGAACACAAAGACACTGGGAACAAAACGTGTGGAGAGTAGGAAAAAATGTCTTTGTAATGTGAATTCTGCCAAAGAAGAAAGTATCTTAAAACAAAGAACATGATCGTGATAGGAAAGCTATGGAACAGGCAAGAAAAACTGTGAACAATGGTGTGTTAAATATAAGACACGCAAATACGTGGAAGCACACACAAAAGCGAAACACGGTCATACCAACACGTCTATGCATACACACACACACACACACACACACACACACACACACACACACACACACACACACACACACACACACACACACACACACACACACACACACACACACACACACACACACACACACACACACACACACACAGATACACACACACACAAATACACTGCAAAGAAACTAGAGAAATCTACCAAGGTTTGATACACTTCCCTCTATACACCAGACACCGAAAATACAACGCCTTCTCTATTCTGGTAACGTGCCGGGAGACTCGGAGAACAAGAGATGTCCTACGACTCGAGGGAGCCAGGTAGACCAGGTGTGCAGGTAGTGCAAGGCACAGGACCGGTGCTTTCCGTAGGATGAAAAACCCAAGCGTGTCAGGGAAGGAAGCTGATCAGCTGCACAAATCATGATGGTAATAGCTAAGCAGGTCGATGTTGAAGCGGGATGTCTAGCGAGATTTCTGGGTTACATTAGTTGGAGAGCAGGAAGCTTATGAAAATAACAGATAAACATGTAAGTTATATTGAAAAAAAGAATCTCAAGGAACATGTGATTTTTTTTTGTGAAACACTAAATAAGAAAAAACAAAAATGAGAGTATATCACTTTAAAGTTGTTTACTGTGAAATAGGCACGTGATAGTCAAAATAACAAATTTCCTGAGCGTATTGGATGAGGTCTAGTAAAGAACATTTTACAAACAATGTGTGAGATGTTTCACAGAATCATACTTCGTATGACAAAGAAATAAAAATAGAAAAAAGTAAAAGAAAAACGAGAGGACAATGTGGGAGCGCTGAAGCTCCGCAGGAACCTTGACATGAAGCTGGAAAACAAATGACAAATGGAATGCGTGCATACGACACCTCTTACGAACTGGAAACTATGCACCAAATAAATGACGACACTTGTGCCTTGAAGCAGCCGATGCTTGCGTGTCGTTGGGGTCACGTTTAAGGTACGGTTTGCTCAACGATGATCATTCATGGCTCAGTGATGATCGTCAAACGATTTTTTTTTCTTTTATGGGACTGTTTTTCTTTGAGCTGCAAAGTACGAGGCTGATGATTTTAACCGAACCTACCAACGCGTTGATCCAAATATGATGCCAGGTATGATAGGATGCGCGTCACCCGCCAATGGCTGTGGTATTAGACTAATAATCGCACCGTCACCGTGTCATGTGTCGAATGCGACGTTTTTTCTTTTCTTTTCTTTCTCTGTAAGGGAACTTCTTTTTTAGGATGTCCTCGAGACCTCTAATTTAGGTTGTTGAGGGCTAGGAAACCACGGACTTCTTCGGGTGTCCTGATGAGGTCATGGTTTGTACATCGAGTGTTATAAGGACAGACCACGTTTTTCTGTGTTGCAGTACAAAAATGTACAACAAATCTCTTTTCTACGTTTTTTTTTATAAAAGTATTGCATTCAAAACGAAACTGTAATAGCAGACACTCATTCTACTCCCTCGACCCGTTGACGTCTTTTGAATATTTCATTTTGGTTGTGTCCAGATTATTTTATTCAGCTAAGGGATAGACTTTGGACGGTATGGGGGTTTAGATATTTCTGATTCTGATGATCAGTGGATCAAAATTGTCTGTTAACAACCAGAACAAAAGCTTTTAAGGAAGCCATCCAGATTAACGAAGATATGTCGAACAAAAGTGCAAAGGTAATCATTAAAATCTATCTGGCGATAGTTAGACCCATCCTTTTTTAATGCGGTACACTTTTGGTCCAATAGAATGGATATCAGTTCAGTAGAATCAGTATACAGGAGAATAGCCAAAATGATAATAGGGCAGGGCGTCCTAAAAGAAGTATACAAATGTGTTAAGGGCTTTAACAAGGTATGGTCATCATATTAAGACAGCACGGCAGGACTCTTATTAATGGATATATTTTTTACAAATTTAGGTTAAAAAAGAAAATAGGTAAGAACTGGTTTGCCAACAGAGTGAAAACAAATGGAATAGACTTAGTAAGCATGTAGTGAGTGCTGAAGCAATTAGTTGTTTTACGAAAATGTTAGATAACTTTATGGATAGGGATAAAAGGCGGTAAGGAACATGAAACTGTCTAGTGTAGGCCTTATAGACTCTTGCAGTCACCTCAATTCTTATGCTCTTATGTCCTCTATTTGTATACATATTCATATTTTTGGCGATATTTTCTTTTCCTCTTTCTTTTATTATTCGCACCAACGTTTCTTAGGCTTCAGTCCCTTGAGTCATCGCTCACACTGATTTGTGTTTTAGGCCCATCGGGACATCGTGAGTTTCTGTCGTCACAGAAAACGCTTCACTGTGTGTCTATGTGCTTTCTGATTTCCTCGCAGGCTTAATGATCACCGTATAATATTCGCGCCCAAGCGAGCGTTTCACCATTAAGGCCGCTTGCCGTTCTTCGCGGATGGAAAGTGAAGAAAAGACTGTAGTATCATGAAAATGCACAGAAATAAAAGCGAGGGCAGTGTCTGATATACATGCTATGAGATGTCCAGAAATAAAGGAGCATCCCTGCCACTTTTACTGGTTTTGAGTTATGCACGGATATGTATATACTGTAGAGGAAGCTCACGTCCCTCATTATCCATGCTTAACTCGAAACCAGTAAAATGGCGGGGATGCCCCTATGTTTCTGGACACATCATATATGATGTAATGTAATAAATAATATATAAACGTTAATTGTAAAACATGAAAATAAGATACAGAAAAACAAGATACAGAAAAAAAGATATAAAAAATTAAAAAGACAAAAATTAAAGAATTAAATTAGAAAAATAAGATAGACACAATAAAACACACAAAAAGAAATAGATGCAAAAAAAAAACACATATCAAAACTTGGATAAAAGAAATGTGTATATTAGCAATATATATTTATAACCGGTTATGAAATTATATATTTGGTAATTGTATAAATAAAAATGGAAATAATAGGAGTAACACAAAAACATGAATGATGACCTTCATCAAGAAAATGCGTATATTAATAACGTAACTGTAATTCTCTGGATAAGAATTATTTTGAAATATTTATATTCATTTTTTCCCGATGACCTCAGTGAGATCTGAATACTTTGAAGACTAAAAGAAACACAACATTGATCCCGAGAGTAAGACTCGAACATTATGGAAAAAACATCAAACGTAGAAAGAAAAAAAAAATGAAACGAAAAACATTTCGTACACCTCTGAAATATTTATTTATTATTATTGTTTTTATTTATTTATTTATTTATTTATTTGTTTATTTATTATTTATTTATTTATTTATTTATTTATTTATTTATTTATTTATTTATTTATTTATTTATTTATTCATTCATTCATTCATTCATTCATTCATTCATTCATTCATTCATTCATCCATCTACACACAGATGTAGTGCGGCTCTGGTCCCCCTGGCCTGATGTCCAATCACTGTACAGTGCTACCTCGGTCTGAATATATGTAGAGTTCGCCAAGGCTGAGACATGAAGGTCATTCTGAAGTGGCAGGTCTACCAGTGTCCACTGGCCATTTGCATTTGATTCCATCGACCCTTTAGTGCGGTAGGGAAAGGAATAATATTTGGTGTTGGGGGGCAGGTTTCCATATATGGCATTCTTTCGTTCAGGTGACCTATGGAGAAGGTACAGGTTACAAACGTCGATGCAAAAATAATATCCGCATTGGAATCTTGTTCATATTTGTGCTTCAGTGATACATTTGTGTTGTTGCACATACTTAGGCATAAGTCAGACACAGCTCCCATATACACCATGAGGTGCCAAGATAGGAGGGAGGAGGGTGGAGGGGAGTGGAATATATGGGAAATGAAATGGGTGGGAGTGATTTCTATGCCTTTTCCTTTTGGCTACCGTGTAAGGGGGAAAAAGCCTTTGGTGTATGTATGTATGTGTGTGTGTGTTTGTTTGTGTGTGTGTGTGTGTGTGTGTGTGTGTGTGTGTGTGTGTGTGTGTGTGTGTGTGTGTGTGTGTGTGTGTGTGTATGTGTGTGTGTGTGTTTACATATGTATATATAAACACATACACAAACACGCACACATATATGTGTGTGTGTGTGTGTGTGCGAGTAAACATGTTTGCGTGTGTATGTTATTTTTGTTTATCCAAAATGCAATAATAAAATAAGAGGATTTCTGCTTTCGTGGAAATATATGTAATGTGTAAGTCTTCCCCTACTCGCCTTTGATCTCTAATTAGATATTTCTTACGCCCTGAAGAACAAACCAATTCATCGGATTGAGCGCCGTCCCTCGAACGCTGACTCATAAGATGGGAGAAAATAAAAATAGAATTTAAAGATCGTCTTTACTTAGACGGCGTGGAGCGCTCACCTCGGAAAGGTAACATGGTATCTAGCCAGATAATATCGTGTACTGAAAATAAAAATAATCTGAACGCGGCCAAAATAGATTTAGATTTTTAGTATCAGTTGCATTGTGCAATATATCATTAATTCTTCAATACAAGGTCCATCTCCTCAACCAAATAGAATTACCCGCGTTAATCAGAATACAGCAAAGAGAGCGTTAAATTACATATAAAGAGTTTCGTAATTCTGCTCTTAGTTGAATAGAATTGTTTGGCTTCAATCAGGACGAATTTTTGTATCATCGTTGTTTTGTTTTTGGCATGTTTTAATCTTACTGAAACAAGTCAAGCTCATTTAATCAGAATTCTGCACAAGACTGAGGGATTACTTGTTAAGTTAGATCTAGCTTGTGATAGCTGGAGTTCCGTAAAATACAGAAATGTATGGGTTTGTGATTCAACATGGTCTTGGATTACATGATGGACTCATGTTCCACGGCTGTTAACCTCCCGGATAAAAGCTTAGACTTCGTTTATAGACTGAACCATAGACAATGCTGTGGATTTACCCTTGCGCGGCCGCGAGCATACATACACACACACACACACACACACACACACACACACACACACACACACACACACACACACACACACACACACACACACACACACACACACACACACACACACACACACACACACACACACACACACACACACACACACACACACACACACACACACACACACACACACACACACACACACACACACACACACACACACACACACACACACAATTTCCTTGGTTTGTCTCGAATCCTAGATACAAACACACCAGGAAGACTTGTGTGTGTTTGTGCATGTATATGATCTACGAAAATGTGACTGAATGTTTTACATATATATATATATATATATATATATATATATATATACATATATATATGTATATATATATATATATATGCGTTGTTAAAGTCAACAGTTGTAATAGCATTATTCTATTTATAGAATTTCTTTTTTATGTTGCGTACCAATGTGCGGTCGTCTGGATGCGGATCTCTTAGTAGAGTACTGAAGTCCATGGTATTTTCCTCTAGATGTCTTTCGGCCTTAACTGGCCATCTCCAGGTGTTAACTAGTCGAATTGTTGACAGAGAATGACTCGATTTGGCCGTATGATGATATATATCGGCTGGGAGCGGAGAGCTGAAACGTCCGCCCGCCAATCAGCGCACGGGGAGCGCTCTTTGCCTTCTGGTAGGTAACGACGTTTCAGGTTGCTGGTGGATATTGATAGCGGGTTTTTTATTGTAAATAAGGACCGCTCTTATAATTTTTAGTCTTCTGGTGTCGTTGTTGCTTTCGATGATGGTGGTGGTGCCTTCCATATGATGTCTCTTCAGTGCGAGTCGATGCTCGTACAGGTAGTGTCTTCTTATGTCGCCGTCCTGCAGATGTGATGAAATCCTCTTTGACAGTGTTGTAGTGGTGACGCCAATGTACCGAGAATGTAGGCGACTGCAGTCACCACTGGAACATGTGTATTGGTACACGACGTTCACCTCTTGCATTTCACTTGTCTCAGGGAGGCAGCTGTTCTTTACGACTAAGCTGGATGTCTTTCTTGTCTTGTAATAAATGACGAGTTCGATTTTTGAAGCCGGGTCGGTGGGTGTGACGTTCTTATAGATGATATTTTTGAGGGTTTTCTCGTCATCCTTTTAGGCTGAAGACATAGTACCACTATAGAAGAGTTTTATGTTTGGTGTAACTGGTTGTTGTTCTTGTTGGAGCATAAAAATGTCCAGTCGATGCCGTATAACAATATTTACTTCTTACATGGGATAATTGTTGTTCCCGAGAAGCTGGGTGATTCTCTTAAGCTCTGCGTTCGTGGCGGTCCATGTTGAGCAGTGGGTGAGGGCTCTTTTGACGAAGGCATTGATGACACTGCGTCGATACCGCTCAGGACACTCGCTTGCACCGTTAAGGCAGAATCCGAGGTTGGTGGATTTGGTATAAACTTCTGTTGAAAATGAAGCGGCTTCACGTCGGACCAAAATGTCGAGGAAAGGAAGCTTGCTGTTTTGTTCTGTCTCGTGGGTGAAGTTGAGGTAGGAATTTGTTTTGAACTTGGAAATTAAGTTCACGATTTCTTCTTCTGTGTTGGCACTGATGAAAATATCATCCACGTATCTTGCGTAGATTTCTGGCTTTGGGTGGTGCTGCTGCCAGCATATCTCTTCTTCAATATATCCCATATAAAAGTTAGTGAAGAGCACTCCCAGAGGTGACCCCATGGCGACCCCGTCGCATGCACGTAGATGTTGTCGTCGGGCCCGTAGAAGGGAACTTCTTTGGTACATGCCTGTATTAGGAGACGAAGTGTGTTTTTTGGAATTGCGATCTTTTGTTCCGGACGGTATAAGCGTTGGCATATGAAGTCTATAGTCTCGTCAATTGGGACATTCGTAAAAAGACTCTCGACGTCCATAGATGCCATTACGTTGGAGGGTCGGGCTGTCTTCAGGATATCGAGAAACTCTTCAGAAGACTTCAAGCTAAAGGAGGCAGATATTAGTGCGTTGAGGCGCTTAACGAGCCTGTAGGTGATGGTGTCTGGCTGGTGATTGGGATGGCCATTCTTAAGAGACATCATATGGAAGCCACCACCACCATCATCGAAAGGAACAACGACACCAGAAGACTAAAAATTACAGAAGTATTTATTTACAATCAAAACCCCGCTATCAATATCCAGCAGCAGCCTAAAACGTCGTTACCAACGAGAAGGTAGAGAGTCCCCGTGCGCTGATTGGCGGGCGGACGTTTCAGCTCTCCGCTCCCCACCGATATATATCAGCATGCGGCCAAACCAAGTTTCCTGTGGATTTCTCCCGAGCCACGACCACCAACCGCTCCTAATCGCTCACGAAAAAGCGCATTGGCAATAGCCCTCTTTTATACACTACTATCTTTTCATTTTCTTACAGATATTCTTCCCCTCCCACAAAAACCGATCCCGCACGAGCGGGTGGCCTTACCTAGCTATTCCATAATCCATTCTCTGTCAACAATTCGACCAGTTAACACCTCCTAAAGATGGCCAGTTAAGGCCGAAAGACGTCTAGAGGAAAATGCCATGGACTTCAGTACTTTAATAAGAGATCTGCATCCAGACAACTGCACATTGGTGCGCAACATAGAAAAGAAATTCTATAAACAGAATAATGCTATCGCAGCTATTGACTTTAAGAACGCATGCATTATCAATGGCTTACTTCCAATATATATATATATATATATATATATATATATATATAATATATATATATATATATATATATCATATTAAAATGTGTGTATGTATATATATATATATATGTGTGTGTGTGTGTGTGTGTGTGCTTATGTGTGTGTGCGCATGTGCATGTTTGTGTGTGTGTGCGCGTGTATGTGTGTGTGTGTACGTGTGTGTCTATGTGTGCGCGTAATTCACCATTGTCTTGGATCACGTGTTGGACTCGTGATCGACAGCTATTTCCCTCCCGGAAGAGGGCTCAGAGCTCATATGAACGATCTATAGGTAATGCTGTGACCTTACACGCACACACATACCCAACTCCCGCCCACAAGAGTTGGAGTAACGACTCGCAGCGCAGTGATACTGAAATGATTTCAGCCCTAGGCGGGATTTGAAACCAGACCGCCGTAGTGGCTGGCGGGAGTTCTACCAACCGCACCATCGAGTGTGTGTGTGTGTGTGTGTGTGTGTGTGTGTGTGTGTGTGTGTGTGTGTGTGTGTGTGTGTGTGTGTGTGTGTATTCACTTGGTCTTTGGATCACGTGTTGGACTCGTGATCGACAGCTATTTCCCTCCGGGAAGAGAGCTCAGTGCTGTTTGGTCCGATCTATGGGTAATGCTATGACCTTGCACAAACACACACACCCAACTCCCCGCCCACGAGATTCAGAGTAACGACCCGAGGCACAGCGATACCGAAATAATTTCGGCCCTGGGCAGGATTCGAACTGGGTACTGGGAGCACTTCTACTTCCCAGTTCAGCGCTTTACCAACTGTGTGTGTGTGTGTGTGTGTGTGTGTGTGTGTGTGTGTGTGTGTGTGTGTGTGTGTGTGTGTG
>NC_134778.1:92683922-92691422 GCF_046742065.1 Oratosquilla oratoria
CCAGCAAGTTGGACCAAGGGCATGGTCCATTAAATTGACGCTAGAAAGTCCTCTGTGAAGGGTACCGTTCGAGCCTCCTGACACGGGGAGTTCGCGACGTTAACAGAAATCATCGTCACTTAGTTTCAATGGGAGGCTACTTGTACCCCCCCCCCCCCCCCAAAAAAAAAAAAAAAAAAAAGAATCGAATGCGAAAACGGTTTCTGGTTCCACGGGCACCGAGTACAACAGTTTTGACAACAGCGTCAGCTGCTGGGAATAGAGGACTTTCCCGGCAGTGACAGCCACGACCTTTGGTACTGGGCCCGGCCATTGTTAGGATAATTGGTGTAGTTGAGGCGAGACTTGTTGTGAATGTAGAGGTAACAGGCAGAGCGAGTTCCGAGCGTTCAGGGACTAAAGAGGAAGAGAAGGCCCAAGTTCGAGGCTGCTCTTTAAGGCACGCTTTACTCGGTACGATTATCGCTCAACGATGATCGTTCAAGGCTCAAGGATGGGTGTGAAACGATTTTCTAGAACACTAGTTCTAAGTTTGTGAATGGGACTGTTTTGCTTCGAGCTTGTAGAGTCACCAATGTTGGCTCCTCTACTAGTCGTCTTTGTTGCCTCAGAAGTACCACAGACGCAGGAACCTTGAAACTGAGGCAACAAGAACGACTAGTAGAGGAGCCAACATTGGTGACTACATTTGGTGACTCCGGAGTAACGACCCAGCCCCGCCGCTACATTTGGCGACCCTGGGTCGGGAACCAGCAAGGTTAAAAGTACGAGGCTGATTATCTTAACCGAACTACAACCAAAGAGTTTACTCAAATATGATGCCAAGTACAGTAGGATGCTCGTCACCTGCCATTGCCCGTGGTATTAAGCTAATAATCGCACCGAGCAAAACGTATCTTTAAAAAATGTTATGACAGTTGTGTAATAGGTGTGTTTACCGATGTGAATGAGAAGGAAATTATACATTACAATGTCAGCGGCCACAGTGATATATTTTAGCATGGAAATGTAAACTATAAGGGGAATAAAAGATACTTATAATGTATGAATACCATTTTCCTTGGCCGTCCAAGCATGCAGAGAAAAGGCAATGGCTCCGGCCGCAACCAGGTAGTTCTTTTTTATTAGTTTTTGTAAAATTTTTGTCATAGTGACACCGTTTGTGCAAGAGACGTCCCTAAGACGTCCCTAGACTTCTGAGGAAAACCTCGGCGGATCATCTTCTCTTCAGAAGAACAAAAATTATCACAACATACAAAGTACCTCAATATTTAAAAGGCTTTGTTCGCTGCGATTGAGCTTTGGTATGGAGATTACGATATTAATAGCGGAGGCGGAAAAGACTAAAAGGATAAGCGCTTTATCGCATGTTGCAGGTCGCGATATCATTAAAATCAAAGGAAGGGATGGGAGTCCGGATAATTGGATTATGTGCTGCCATGAAATTGTAAACAACACAGAATCGAAAGCGGATATTGGAACGAATGGGAACAGAATATCATTGCGTGTGTTTATGGTTTCATGCTAATTTGGTGAATGGATATAAAAGGCAACACGCAAGCACGCAGATGCACGCACACACACACACACACAAACACACACACACACACACACAAACACACACACACACACACACAAACACACACACACACACACACACACACACGGCTCGGTGGCGGATTGGTAAAGCACTGGCCTCACAAGCCAGAGAACCGGGGTTCGATTCCCCGGTCGGGCGGAGATAAATTGGGTTTGTCTCCTTTCACGTGTAGCCCCTGTTCACCTAGCAGCAAGTAGGTACGGGACGTTAGTCAAGGAGTTGTGACCTTGCTGTCCCGGTGTGTGGTGTGTGAGTGGTCTCAGACCTACCCAGAGATCGGCTAATAAGGAGCTCTGAGCTCACTGCCGTAGGGTGGTGTCTGGCTGTCTCGGCAGAGACTGCAGCAGATCCGAGGTGAATACACACACACACACACACACACACACACACACACACATACACACACACACACACACGCACACAGACACACACACACACACACACACACTGTATATTTTTGTGCCATATCCACTAATACATTTACTTCATATCATGAATAAAATATGTAGTACTTGAGGCAACTGTAACTTTCATAAGCGTTGAATGACAAATTATAACCCTTGATTACAATAGACGTGCCCTGTTGAACAGAATTCTCATTCATAATCTAGAATAGAATCGATGAGGCCAAGACAATGCTAACCACATTGCAACGATAATTTTCCCTCAGTTGATTAGATAGTTTTGCGCCAGCCAGAATAAAACTATTAACATCTTTGGAAGGAAGTTGAAGATACAAGATACACATGGATGTTAGTTGAATTTTGGAATCGTTGTTTCATTCTAAAATTGCCTTTAATTGCTTTGTAAATAAGGGCAAGTAAGGTAGACTAAGTCTTCATGAGGAGAAAGTTGGCGATACATGGCGTTGACAGCCCTCGAGGATATGTGTATGTGTGTGTGTGTGTGTGTGTGTGTGTGTGTGTGTGTGTGTGTGTGTGTGTGTGTGTGTGTGTGTGTGTGTGTGTGTATGTGTGTGTGTGTGTGTATGTGTGTGTGTGTGTGTGTGTGTGTGTGTGTGTGTGTGTGTGTGTGTGTGTGTGTGTGTTTGTGTGTGTGTGTGTGTGTGTATGTATGTGTGTGTGTGTGTGTAAGTAAAAGAAAAATGAGAAAAAGAAAGTGGATTCAGTACGCTGGCGTGGTTTACATTGAACGAAGACAAGCACGGTAGTGATGGATGGTTGGGGGGGGGGGGGTTGAGTGAGGGGGAGTTGGGGGGTACGAGGGAGTTAGGAGGGTCGAAGAGAGTGTGGAAACCCTCGAAGTCATAGCGACAGAATGGACAAATCATGGTCTCTATAAGTTTGGTATTTTGGGTTTTTATCTCCTTTTTTTTGGGGGGGGGACCGGGGGGGGCTCAAATGTGTTTGGGGGATGCAAAGAAATGTGGGTTTAGCTGATACAGGTTTGTCAGAAGTTTGTGAGTTTTGGTGATACAGGTTTGATAAAAGTTTTGCTTCGGTGGAGAGGGTCTTTGGAAGTTGGATTCTGAAAACACCCGGAGATCCCATGGCTTCTGCAAATATTGAATTGAAGCAAGAATTTTTAGTCATGCAACTGCTGACGAAGTAAGGGGAGGAGGGAAGAGGAACAAGAGTAGGCCATCAGGAGAGAAGATGGAGGAGGAGGAGGAGTAGAAGAAGGGGGAGAAGGAAGAGGAGGAGAAGGGGAGAGGAACAAGAGTAGGCCATCAGGAGAGGAGACGGAGGAGGAGGAGTAGGAGTAGGGGGAGAAGGAAGAGGAGGAGGAGGGGAGAGGAACAAGTGTGGGCCATCAGGAGAGGAGATGTAGGAGGAGGAGGAGGGGAGGAGGAGGAGGAGGAGAAGGAGGAGGAGGAGGAGGAGGAGGAGGAGGAGGAGGAGGAGGAGGAGGAGGAGGAGGAGTAGGGCGAGAGAAAAGAGGAGAAGGAAAAGCATAGAGAGAAAAAAAGAAGAGTAAGTCATCGGAAGGATGACGGAGGAGGAACAGGAGGAGGAAGAAGTTGAAAAAGAAAAGGGATAAAAAGGAACATCAGGAGCCTGAGAAGAAGAACGAGTAGGCCATTGGGAGGCTGGATGGAAGGGGAAGAGGAGAAGCGAGAAGACAAGAGAAGGAAAGGGATATCAAGGAAGTGAAGAAAAGAGAAGAGAGTGAGAAGGAGAATTAGAGAGAGGAAAGAAAGAAGAGTAGGTCATCATCAGAAGAGATCTAGAAAGAGGAGGAGATGCAACAGAAGAAAAAAGGGATAAGAGAGGAGGAGGAGAAGGAAAAGGAAGGTGAAAGAAAGAAGTGTAGGTCAACGAGAAAGGAACGAAGGAGGAGGAAGAGAAGAAGAAGAGGAGTGATACGAAAAATAATATTGCAATTTAAAAGAGATGGAAGAGAAACAGAAGTAGAAACAGGTGAACAAAATTACAAGAAAGAGGAAGAAGAGGAGGAAGATCGGAAGCAGAATTATTAAGATCAAGGAAAGAAGAAAAAGGTACGATCCAGTCAGATCTGTCTACACTCGGTGGATGGAAGATCAAATAAGAAGACGGATGAACAGAACTTAAAATGGAGGAATGATAAGACATGTTATGTACGTGTATAACAAAGGACACTTCCCCCTTGTTAGGGGAAATTGACCACTCACTCTGCAGCCATCCAAACCCAACTAACATCCCTTCTATCTTAAGAAACAGGTTTAAAGCAGTACATATTAACTGAATTAAAAGGTATAGGCACCAGAGAGAGAGAGAGAGAGAGAGAGAGAGAGAGAGAGAGAGAGAGAGAGAGAGAGAGAGAGAGAGAGAGAGAGAGAGAGAGAGAGAGAGAGAGAGAGAGAGAGAGAGAGAGAGAGAAGGGGAGAGGGAGGGAGGGAATAATCACGTAGGAACCTGTCCGGATATTCCAGTGAAAATGCTTACATTCAGATCTTTCAGGGAAAGACAGAACAACTCTACAAATGAGACACAGACGGGATTACGGTGATGGAAAACAGAAGTTAGGAGAAATGCGGTTTACGGAACCTGTCATGAGAATGATGGTAAAGAAATATAGAAAGAAAATTTTACAATGAAGGGAGAAGAAAATGGAAAGATAAGTGTCAAGACGATTAGAAGGAAACGGAATTAAGTTTGATAAAAGACGAAAAACGGAGGTATTATGAAAACTAATAATAATAAATCCAAAACGCAAAGAAAGCTTGGGCAAGTGAAATTATGGAGATTCCACAACGGGAGACGGAACAGGGACCAAGAGGTGGTAATAGAGATGGATGTAGATGAAAAGAAAGCTGCAGGGGAAAAAGAAAAACAACGAGGGAGTAGAATAAAGGTAGTCAATAGAGTGGAGTAGTGTGGTTCTTCGGGAAGATCTTTATGTCCTGTTTACTTTAGCTGTTTCAACCGCCGCGGTTCAGTTACAATGTAAGGCTCTGTAGGCGTTCACACACAAATGCGCAGTTTTTCCTTGAGTATGCGGCACCACCACAGTTTCCGCGCATACGCACACACACGCACACACACACACACACACACACACACACACACACACACACACACACACACACACACACACACACACACACACACACACACACACACACACACACACACACACACACACACACACACACACACACACACACACACACACACGTACGTACGTACGTACGTACGCGGAGCACCATGCCGACATTTGTGGACTTAACAACAAGAATGAACATTGTTGTACTACACACCTATTACTCAGCTTACTGTTTTTGTCAAGTTTTTTGAATGCTTGTAACAACATCTTTTCACTGTCATAGTTTCATATTGTTATAATCTTGTAGGAGGTATATTTTCGGCAGTAATGCTGCTATACCCAATAAACCGATGATTATTATTATTATTTTATTATAACACATACGCACACTATTTTTTCAGTTCAAAATGTTGATATACGTTCTGTATTTCGTAATGTCACACACCATACTGTTTTAATCAACCGAAGGGCGATCCCGTATTAAAGGGGTCATAATTCGCCAGAAACTCCTTCTGTGTGTGTGCGTACGCGTACGTGTGTGTGTATTTGTGTGTGTGTGTGTGTGTTCGTCTCTGCCTGTGTGTCTGTTACCAGTATGTTGAAATGTTACGGGATAGATGAAAGATATGGAAAAACGTAAAGGAAAGTAGATGTCAAACGGATCTCAAGACTCGAAGTTACAAATGAAATAATCGTCTTTCGGACTGTGGAGCCAGAAGAACCAGAACGGGGTGGAACGGGAAAGCACAAGGTGGAAAAGAAATGTTTTGGTGGAACAGAATTCACCATTAAATGGAACAGTGGCTCTCTATAGAATGGAAGCTACCATTTGTTGGGATACTTGTTTCTCTTCAATGGAAAAGATACATTATCATGATGGAACAGCGAGAATCTTGTTGGCAGAGAGACGAGGTGGTAGAAAAGGAAATAAAACACATTTGAATAAGAGCAGCGGCATAATGGAATGGTGAAACAAGTTTTAACTGTTAATCGATTGACTGGAGCGTATGACAGACAAAAGAGAAGCAGTGGAATGGTGGAACTGAAAGAAACTTGTTACAGAAGAAGCCGGTCGATGGCAGAGGAAAAAAAAAAAAAAAAAAAGAAAGAAAGAAAAAACGCGATGCATGGAAAACGATTTTTTTTTTACATATAAGTCAGTTGTTATGACAAGGCAAACAGATGCATGTTGTGGAAGCACCATAAGGAAAGGAAATTAAACTGGATTTGTGAAGCACGAATACAAATTGTTTAACTTGGGGGCATATAAATAGAAGAAACCAACCAGAATGGAACAGAGAAATGTTGAAGAACCCGGAAAAGAAATTAGATTTAAAGAAAAAGATATTGGATTATTTTTTAACAATGGTGGAGAGGGGGAGGAGGGATACCTGAGCGAAAACTAAAGCAACAGTGTCGAACAGAGAGACGAAGAAGAGACACCGGCAACAAACAAACCGAACCAGTTTTTGAATATGAATGACAAAGGCACACGTGAAAACACAAACAACGAAACTTTTTGAACGAATTTCAAAATGGACGAAAACAAATTCAAGGAGTAAAAATTGGGAATAGATATCTGGTGGAGGGGAGCGGAGGAGGGAGAGGAATGAACGTAGGCTCTGTGATATGGAGGAGACGAGGAGGAGGCATGTCATGTGGCAGTGACGGTGGGGAAGGGGAAGATGAGAAGATGCATTTTTGGGGAGGTAGCGAAAACACACACACACACACACACACACACACACACACACACACACACACACACACACACACACACACACACACACACACACACACACACACACACACACACGCTGCATACGACTCGTGACGCAGTGGTTAGAGTTCCCGGTTGCCACTACGGCGGTCCGGGTTCGAATCCCGCCCAGGGCTTAAATAATTTTAGTATCGCTGCGCTGCGAGTCGTTACTCCAACTCTCGTGGGCGGGGAGTTGTGTGTGTGTGTGCATGTATGGTCACAGCATTACCCATATATCGGTCATATATGAGCTCTGAGATCTCATCCGGAAGGGAAATAGATGTCGATCGCGAGTCCAACACGTGATCCAAGACCATGGTGAATCACGCGCACACACACACACACACACACACACACACACACACACACACACACACACACACACACACACACACACACACACACACACACACACACACACACACACACACACACACACACACACACACACACACACACACACACACACACACACACACACACACACACACACACACACACACACACACTCACACTCACACACACACACACACACACACACACACACACACACACACACACACACACACACACACACACACACACACACACACACACACACACACAAAAACACACACACACACACACACACACACACACACACACACAC
>NC_134778.1:92713922-92718922 GCF_046742065.1 Oratosquilla oratoria
GGTCAATTTTGAATGAATGTGGAATGGTTTTGATAAAGCAAATGTGATTAGGGCACGTATATATAATGTATATATATGTCTATGTATAATACCGCTTTACTACAAAACAATTTCTATATATATGTGGCGAATGCCGACATGTATGTCCAAAGAAAGACTATGTGATGATGAAACATTTGGTATTGGAACGACATATCGCTTGTTAGGTCCGTATGAAGCATCTGATTAAATTCTAACGAGTGAAATGTCGCGACGATGACAAAGGCTTCGTCCTCATAAGGTGTTTCCTCTGGTAAAATACTTTCATATTGTCCGACGAGGAGCAATCAGATTGTTATAACACACAGTTAGACTTTTCTTGAATATTTATATAATTTGAAATATATATATATATATATATATATATGTGTGTGTGTGTGTGTGTGTGTGTGTGTGTGTGTGTGTGTGTGTGTGTGTGTGTGTGTGTGTGTGTGTGTGTGTGTGTGTTATATGTATGTATGTATTAATGTTTCTGATTACGTAAATATAGTAATCGTGATCTTCACCTACAGATGGATTTTCTTTGTTATTTTCACAGTTATTTAGGATCTTGTTACAAGTACCACCAGCCACTCACTTTTATTAATTATATATCAGTTCAATAGCTAACTGCTATTTTCACAATTATTAAAAATCTTGTGACTTCCTGAAGCTCGCAGGAGCCTTCAGAAGAGTTCCACTCCGACTGACTGACCCTTGTCCTTGTGCCTACAGGTACCTGAAGGACGCCACCTTCCACACGGTGATGTACAAGGCGTCAGACGTGGCGCACCCCACCGCACCCCCTCGTTGTGCCTCGCAACAGCTCCACCTCACGGGCCGAGTCCACACTCCCTGGCAGGACCAGGACCAGGGGATGTTGTTCGAGCCCCTGGGCGAACCCCTCCACGGGCCCGAGAGGTCCTCCCCTGCCGCCACCTTACGGCAGTCTTCAGGGAGTCCCGAGATTGAGAGGGACTCAGTGGGCCCCAAGCCTTTTTCATCTTCCATTTCGTCCAGTGAGAGTTCTCTGCTGCCGCCCGCCGCCGCCGGAGAGGACTCGGCAGCGTCGCCAAATCCTAAGAGTGTCAACCCAAGGCACAAGGCTGTGACTCGTAGTAAACTTTTATACCAAGATTCCAATAGCTATGATAGTGGGGAAGACGGATGGGGGAGCTCTCACTCCGCTGACCCTGGCCGTCTCCTTCGTGTACCTAACAAAATATCTACTTTTGATACTAAGCCATCATCACCTTTTGTAAGTCATTCCGATGTCTACCACGAGGCTGCGAACGCCGACCCCAGTGCTTCTACCACGAACCAACACTCCTGGTTGGCTCACTACATGACATCATCTCACTCCGAAGTCGAAGAGATCGAACACCACCTTCACCATTACCAGAAGTCGAGGAACGCCAATTCCGGACGCTCCCAAGACCCACTGGAAGACTTCCAGCTCGTTTACGAGTCGACTTCGGAAGGCAGTGATAAGCGAAGGTTCTCATCATCCCACACTCATAACTCCTCGCGGCGGGGAACCACCGGAACCAGACGCAGCTCGAACCCCGAAGCCAGTCCCGAAGTCGTCGCCACACCTTTGCCTTCCAACTTCACCTCGTCCAGAAGAATCAAGAGGTAGGCGCAAAACCTACATATACATACATATATATACATATATATATATATATATATATATATATATATATATATATATATATATATTATATATATATATATATATATATATATATATATATATATATATATATACATTTTTCCACCCCTTACTTATCGATTAATTAGTTAATCAATTAGTTGATTAATTTATTAATGAATATATTTTTGTATCCATTTGATTTTAATTTATTTATTGTAGTCACTTGCTTATTAAATAATTTTGATTCTATCTTGATACATTTATTTACTGACTTATTTCTTGGTTGATTTTATAATTCAATAAGTTATGTATTCAGTTAATAATCTTTCTGTTTATTTAGTTTTTGAAGGAAATTGGTGCATGATAACAAGGTAATATTGTATTTCTTCGTCCTAACGCTTCTGATCTCAGGCTCTGTTCGCACTAGTGGTTTGAACCGCGGCGGTTTAATTACGATGTAAGTCAACGGAGGCGTTCACACACAGCCGCGGTTTTGGAGTGGTACCGCTAGTGTGAAGAAGAATGAGTCAAAGAGGTGCTAAAGGAGAGATTTAAGGCTTTAAAAATGACCAGCATTCTTCGGTGTATGAAGATTAGTCTCTAATCATTAAAGAATCCTACGAGACTGAAGTCCGTAGGGGCTCCAAATTTATTTATTGCTTGAAGCTAATGCATCCAGTACCTCGTACGAGGATAAGATCACATCGCTATCAAATCGAGCGAGTCGCTTTTTTGAATCCTTGAATTTTTTTCCTGACTGATGACATTTTGATGCGAAATGTCGTTAGTCTTGACAGTTTCAATGTAAATACGGATGTATGCACATAATGTCATGACTTCCCATGGGTAGTTATTATCGTGTTTGGTTTCCCCTATCTTCTAAATGGGCGAAAATCTTCCGCAATAATACATTCGGGCTAGTGAGTTCGTATTTCTGAGATTTCATGTACTTCTTTTGTTATCATCTTGATAGAATAAGCATTTCACCAAGACCGTTTGTCCTGTATATGGTACAAATTTTGGTACTAATGAATCTTCACCATTTTGATTTTGACATAATTAATTGTGCTTCGTTGTATGATACCTTGCCGGTCCTCTCCTGTGCTGATGGTTCTTTGTAATAGGAGTCAAAAAAAAAAAAAAAAAACAGTATGTGAAACAAAAACACTGCTCAGAAATATATGAAATATCAGAAAGTGTCACTAGTATTCGGTATTTTCTATGTTGAGATCACTGCTCCTTTTTGTGAATCCGTGTTTGAAACATGGAACTGCCTAGTGTAGGCTTTATGGTCTTTCATAGTCTCCTCGATTCTTATGTCTAATGAGAATAATATCCGCAAATATTCCCCATCAACGTTTAAACCTTTCCCTTTTCACCTCAATTCTAAAAGTTTCTTCGAAGCAAGCTGTACTTAACGGTTTTTTTTTTATATGAAGTCGAATTACATCAGTACCTTTCTCGTAAATGTTCTGCTTGCGTACTCTCCTTTGTTCTACTGAGTCAAAGACCTTTTTGTAATCTACGAAGGCTAAACACATAGGTTTATGCTTACGTTTAGTTGATTAGTTGATTCATTATCTGCTGATGGCCTGTTCTTATGGCTGATTTTCATCTAAAACGTAGTTTATATATATATTCTTTTCTTTTTAAAGACACTTTCTGTACGTATACGCTGAAGATCTATCTATATTCCATCTTCGCCAGGTACTTTTTCTCTTCTCCTATTTTAGAGCCAACGCCACTATCTGTTCATTTGCCACCAAACAATCATCTTCACACTCTGTTGCACAGACCCATTCTCTCATTCGCCTTGCAACAATTCGACTTTATGCATCACATCACGGGCATAACACAGCATAATAACATATGGACTTTAGTGATGATGATAATTAATAATAGAAGTAATAATGATAATGATAATTAGTAATGATAATAATAATAATATAATACCAAGAAGTAATAATGATAATGATGATTAGTAATAATAATGATAATAATATAATACCAAGGGTTTTTTCCCCCCTTGCAAGGGACATAGCCAAAGTCAAAAGGCATAAATCCACTCCCACCCATTTCCTCCCCATACATTCCACTCCCATTCACCACCCCTCCCTCCTTCTTTCTTAACTATATGAAAACCATCTCTAAAGAGGAAATAAGTTTATAATTACGCACATCACTGCATTGAAGGGATTAAAGTGGAAACAGGTTTAGAGAAAGCTGACAGAAAAGGATTGCTAGTACAAGAAGATTGACAAGAAGTCATAGCACATACATACATACATATACCAAGGGATTTTCCTTTTTACAAGGGAAGTAGTCAAAATCAAAAGGCATAAATCCACTCCCACCCATTTCATCCCCACATACTCCACTTCCATTCACCACGCCACCCTCCCTCTTTTCTTGGCTCCTCCTGGATGACGGGTCATACCTGCATCTCGCCCACTGCCCTGGGTCAGAAGCAATGCAGCAAGATACAGTACATCCAGAACAAGGCCGCTTCATTTAATCGGCGACCCCCCCCTCCTCTTTGTCCCCTCATGCAGAAAAAGAGAAGACGGGGAGAAATCCCTTCGGGCTGCGTCAAAATATCATTCAGTCATACTCCCTAACCCCCCAACCATCCCCTTCCATGTATCACAGCATCATCCATACACAACCATTCTACACTCACCCTTATCTTCTGTCTTCTGCCTTCCTTCCTCAGCAGACATCCCCCTCTTTCCCAACGCCCATTTCACCCCATCCACCCATCTCATCCTTGGTCGCCCCCTCATATTCACTATATCCACCTCTGCCTTCCACACCTCTTTTACTAATCTTTCTTCCTCCTTTCCATGTGTCCAAACCATCCCAATACTCTTTCATCAACCCTTTCTCCCGGTTTATAGAGTTAACAGCAATACAGAGATACATTGACAATATACAATTTGTGTTAATTTAAAAAAGTCTAATTTGAGTACATAATGCAGTCAGATGATGGTTTGTTTGTTTGGTGCGACCGAGGGGTCGGGGTCATATCAATGTTAATAAGGTCTAAGATTGTTCGTTGCATGAGTGAGAATTAGCTGGTGTAAATTCCACTCATGTTCAAGTGATTGAAACCCCGTGATACGTCATGTGGTAAGGCGACATCACACCCTTGATGTCAAGGTTATCACAGTGTCATGTAAATCCTGTGATATCACTTCATGAATGTTGAATAGCCACTCAAGACCGTCGGTATTTTGCCTGATGAATCGGTACACATTCATGCCTTAATACTTTCAATACGGTAACATAGTGTTATGTTTGTTCTGGCTAATAACAGACGATGTTA
>NC_134778.1:92728922-92731422 GCF_046742065.1 Oratosquilla oratoria
TGTATATATATATATATACACACACACACACACACACACACACACACACACACACATATATATATATATATATATATATATATATATATATGCATATATGTATATATATATATATATATATATATATGGGCCGGGTCAGATTTTGGATGTTTTTATCATTCTTCATCTATGTTTTTAAATGTTTTGATCTGAGGATCGTCCCCAAATAGGTTAATGCATGTTTGTGCGTGTATGTGTGTGTGTGTGTATGTGTGTGTGCGCGTGTGTGTGTGTGTGTGTTTGTGTGTGTGTCAGAGAGAGAAATAAAAAGAGAGAAATTTTAAGGAAAATTAAAAGAGAAAGAGAAATAGAAAGTGAATGAGTGATAGTGAATGAACGTACTATTATGAGAGAGAAAGAGAACAGAAAAGAAGAGAGAGAATGAGATTGCGAGAGTAGATTTAGTAATATTGAATAGCTGATAGCCTGGAAGTCATCCTGACGCGGCCTGACGAAGAGCCCGGGAAATGGGCGTGTCAGTTTCTTTAATGGAATGAAATACAGAGAAGATCAAAGGTGAAGACCGCCGAGAAGGTGCTGTTTTTTTCGGCAAGCAAAGCCTAAGCACCTAGCGTGCACTTACTACTTAACAAGAAAGAAAGAAAGAAAGGGTGGGTCAAGCAAGGTGTCAAGTCTATTCACTTTATTCTGTTTTGCCGGACAATGAGTTGTATTTCCACCGAAAATAGAGTATGAAGCAACTTTCTTGTTGCTGCGATAGAGTTGCCCTACTCTCTTATTTTCCGGATAAACAATACATAAAGAATAGGAAACATTGTAATTAACGCTTTATTTGTCAGATTTTTATCATTTTATGATAATTCAATTTTCAAATAATAAGATCACACTAATCTATATGTCTTTGTTGAAGAATCGTCATCTCTTCTTTTGACTTCGAGAAGTTCCGTGTCTGTAAGTCATCTTTGTCAGCTTCGATTCTGCAAGCGTTGTTGACGATGACTCACTGTAGGTGTGAAAATTATTGATGCCGATAGACTTCCTCTTGAGATGATAATTTAATTAATCAATACATATCAAACTCTTTATTATGCCAGAGTTTGGGTGTTTCCTTTAGAATTCTTTGTTGAATTTATATAAACAGATTTTTGTGGTATATAGGTGGTCCGACAGTTAACGTTTCTGCCTACAACCGCATAAATAAAAGTTGTTGTTAGACGATCATAAATATCTTTCACTATAAGGAGTATGCACGAAATAGGATAAATACAACAAATTTGATGTTTTGTTAGAAAGACGCTGCATTTAAGGAGGTGATATCATGACTGCACTAAAACAAAAATGCTACTCTCCGTAGAATGAAAAACGGTTAACGTACAGAGCTACCAATGAGTGGAAGTGTTGTCGTCTCGACATCCCTTATTTTAACGCGAGTCATCTGCCTCTTCGACCTGTTGATTTTCTGAGAATATTTTCATTTTTATAGAAACATAAAGAATTATCTAATTAGAAATAAAGTAAAAGCTTCAGTTATCTGACCATTTACTGTTTCTACGGGATATAATCATATACTTCCTTGAACGACAACGAAAGTACAGGGTAGCCGACCATCTCTGGCACGTTACTTTTGAATTCTTAGTCCACATATCAAAAGCTTGTTCATTTTCACCTTGTCCTTTGGAGGCTTGCGGTTTGAAAAAGTTAACATTTTGGTATTAGCGATATTATTCTGGAAAAAGTAATCCTTATATTTCTTAACATTCCGGAATAATTGTGGAGTCCATAGAATATTTGTAAACAGATGGATAATGCCTACTGTCTTTTCAAAAAGTGGTAAGTAATTGACACCGTGCGGATTAGGGCGATTGTGAATCCACCATGCAATAAAGTGTTAAGTTGATCCCAGCACACTAGCCTTCTATGTTCTCGAAATACTTCCTTCAACAAAGAGAAATAGTAGCACCCCAAGGAGATTCTCGGGCGAGTCTTTAATAGTGTAGGCCAGCTCTTGGGTCCAGAACATGCTTCCTCTTCCTTTGTGGATGTAATGAACCCCGAAGTTGCTGGAGGAAACAAGGCTGCAACTGTCGTGCTTGAGAGGAGAGACCGAGAGGTGAAAGCGGGAAGAGGATGACAGAACGGAGGGGAAAGAACAGAAGAGTAAATAAGGGATTAAGAACATAAGAATGAAAGAGACCATAAAGCAGTTCCATAACCTAATATTACCACCTGCCATCCCCACTTAGTCCTATTGGTTGAATTGGTAGTAAAGGTGGTTAAAGTGATGTTAAAGGTGGAGAAGGTGGTGTTAAAGGGGGTAAGGTGGTGGTAAAGGTGTGATGAATGGTGGTGGTAAAGATGGCATTGGTGTATTTGTATGTCGTCACCTATAATTAATTTAGAGCTTCAATCTTCGTATTGTTACTGGGGTGGTAGCAGAGGTAGTAGTAGTAATAGTAGTGGCAGGTCGTCGTAGCAGTTATTGAGAGTGTAGGTAGTGGTA
>NC_134778.1:92736422-92738922 GCF_046742065.1 Oratosquilla oratoria
TTGTTTTGCCTAAAATTCTCCTTCGTTTCGATCCTTGAGGATAGTATATCTTTAGAAATTTGACCACAGAGGAAATAAAATATTTGCCACCTTATACGATATTTGTATGGCGGAAAACGAATGAAAGTAACGTTCGAACCTTTCAGTTTACAAGACTTGGGTTGGGGTTTGTGTAGAACTAATCTGAATGAATCGTAGCTTCCATCAGGATCGAATTATTGCATCCAAATATTTATAAGGTTGCCAATTATATATAACCTCTGTGGTCAAGTGGGTAAAGTGACGGTTTTAGCAATACAGGAGGACCGAGTTTTATACTAGATCTCTATAGTAAGATATATATATATATACATATATATATATATACATACATATATATGTACATATATATATATATATATATATATATATATATATACATATATATATATACATATATATATATATACATTATATATATATATATATTATATGTAACATATATATATATATATGTATATATTATATAGATTATATATATACATATATATATATATACATATATTTATATAAATATATATATATATATATATTAACGTCATATTCAATTATCCCAATACCTTGTTCAGAAAAATAGTCAATGTACACCGTAGACCATCAAGTGACATCAACCCAGGTGTTTATAAGTTGCCATGTCTAGATTGTGATAGTGTTTATTAGGGACAAGCTGGAAGAGACTTGGCAACCAGAATCAAAGAGCATAAGAATTCAGTAAAATATGGTCAAGAAAGCTCCACGGTATTTCAGCACATTGCAAATAAAGATCATCGCATACATTAGGAGCCCTCCCATTCTTCCTACTTCTCACCTCACATATCTTGTATATATGTATATATCTTCTACTATGTACTCACTCTGCTGAAGAGGATCACAATTAGTGGTCGAAATATACAGAACTTTCGTTCGATATTAGTGTCTTCTTTTCCGACGGTGGGATAAAAGTTTATATATATATATATATATATATATATATATATATATATATATATATATATATATGTATATGTATATATATATATAATATGTATGTATACAGTATATATATATACATATATATATATGTATATATACATATATATATTTATATAGTTATATATATACATATATATATATGTATATATATATATATACATATATATCACAACTAACACCACAGTCGGACGAAAGAAAGAGATGCGTAAGCGGAACTATATATTTCGATTGCTACCTGCAACTCTTTCTTTCGGCCGACTGTGGTGTTAGTTGTGATTTATAAATGTGTTACTACATTTCTCACCTGTGATACATATATATATATATATATATATATATATATATATATATATATATATATATATATATATATATATATATATATATATATATATATGACTTTTCATGGACCACGCGTACAAACGCATGCGCTGGTCGTGTTGCAATGTGCATTACACGTTCGAGGAAACACTGAATCCTGAGGAGGCCAACGGACGAGTACTTTCGTTTCTGGAGGTGGAACCTGATGGCATTGTTTTAGCTGCCACTTGGGAGTTTCCACCTTAATGATCGTCCGTTTTTCCAGTTGCCCCTCACTTCCTTACTTTCTGACACATTCATTCATTTCCTTACATTATAAACATCCTCACTACCGTAATGCTTGAGTCCTTGTGAGTCCCCACAGTCCCCTCAATCCCTTTATTCTTATAGTTCTTCTGTCCCTCTCCTCAGTCCCTCAGTCTCTCACTTTCTCACTCTCACATTTTTTCACCCTCCCGATCTTTCATTCTTGTTCCATTCACAGGTGGGCGAGGAATGCGACTGTGGCTGGGAGGAAGACTGCGAGGAGTCTTGCTGTTATCCGATGAGGAATAACCCAAAGTCTTCAGAGACTCCCTGTACTCTGAGACCCGGCAAGCGATGCTCTCCATCACAGGTAAGCTGGCCATGAACATACAGAGAAACAGGACATAGACATTCACAGTATCGAGAATATGTAGGTCAATCCTATCTGGAAAAGGAAAAAGGAACTGCAAAAATATAGCAACTCCCGTGGTATTACAGTGTTAAGTGTGCCTAGCCATTTGTTGCTGGCACGGGGTAGTTCACATCTGCTAAAGTTTCAAAGCCCTGAGCAATCTGAGCTCACACCTGGTAAATTACCAAATGATCTAATCCTAGCTCTTCGCGTTCTATTGTAGCGCCTACGTGAGTTTCAACGGGGATTTCTTGCAGCCTATGTTGAACTCAATAAGGATTTTCTGTGGATGAGTGAGATTCCTACAGGGGTTATTGTCTCTATGTCTGGCTTATACTCTGGGACAAAGAGTGCTGTAAAGTATGAAGTAAGCGTGTTCGTCTCTTTGCATGTTAATTCAGGACAGAGGCAAGGGTTAGTCTTTTCCTCAATATTTCTCAACAATTCAGTGGCTAGGAATTGGACAAAGTTGTTGACCAGTGTCATTCTGGAGCATCTATTGTCAATGCT
>NC_134778.1:92743922-92781422 GCF_046742065.1 Oratosquilla oratoria
CTGGCAATACAATGACACGGTGGATACAGGAGAACACTAGGTATAGAAATGAGGAAAAACCATCGAGACTAGACCTAATAATTACATCTGAACCTAGAATAGTGGACAAAATTGAATATAAAACACCAATAAGTAAAAGTGACCACATATTGATTGAACTGGAACTAAATGAAGAAAAATACATGAAAAGAAATGAACAATATAGAAAAGGAAGATTGATGTATGAAAAAACAAACTTTGATAAAATAAGAGAATTCTTTCAAAAAGAAAACTGGGAAGAAAGATACAAAGAAGAAACAACAGTGGAAGAGAAATGGAATATTTTGACAAAAATTTACAAAAAAGGAGTGGAAAAGTATGTCCCAAGACAAAAACAAGAAAAAGAATATGTAAAATGCTGGTACAATAGAAGTTGTAGGGAGTTAAAAGACAAAAGAGACAAAGCTTGGACCAGATGGAACAAAGACAGAAGGCCTGAAAAATGGAAAATATATACTTGTTATAGAAATGAATATGTACAAGCATGCAGAGAGGAAAAGAGAAAATATGAAAAAGATGTCATAGAAAAGTGTAAAGATCAACCAAAATTATTTTACAGATTTGTAAACAACAAATTGAAAAACAAACAACACCTGGAGAAATTAAGACAAGGAGGAGTTGAATACACAGAGGAAATTGAAATGGCGGAAATTATGAACAAGCATTTTAAATCAGTGTTTACAAGGGAGAACATACAACCTGAAGAGATCGAATGGAAAGAGAAAGTCCCTCCCATGAAAGAAATAGAAGTAACAAAGAACGAAATATTGAAACACTTGAGTAATCTTGATGTCAGAAAATCGCATGGACCAGATGAAATAGCAAACTGGATTTTGAAAGAATGCAGGAATGAACTGGCAGACAAAATACATAGCATAATAAACAGTTCCTTGAAAGAAGGAAAAGTTCCAGAAGATTGGAAAAAAGCAAATATAGTACCCATATATAAAGGAGGAAATAAAGAAGACCCTAACAACTATAGACCAGTCTCCCTAACAAGTACAATAGCAAAAATTTGTGAAAGAATTGTCAAAAATAGATGGGTAAAATATTTAGAAAAAAAAAAAAACAATGTGTTAAATCCAAGACAATTTGGATTCAGACAAGGACGATCATGCGTCACCAATTTAATGTGTTTCTATTCAAGGCTAATAGATATAATACAAGAAAGAGATGGATGGGCTGATTGTGCATTTCTAGACCTAAAAAAAGCTTTTGACAAAGTACCACATAAGAAGTTGCTTAAGAAATTAGAAATTGAAGGAGGAATACAGGGCAAACTGCTTAATTGGATGGAAGATTTTTTGCAAGAAAGGAAAATGAGAGTAGTGATAAGAGACAAACACTCAAAATGGGATGAAGTAATAAGCGGTGTTCCGCAAGGAACAGTTCTGGCCCCAATAATGTTTGCTATATGTATTAATTATATGGATGAAGGAATTGAAAGCTATATGAGCTTCTTTGCAGATGATGCAAAACTACTGAAAAGAGTGAACACGGAAGAAGATTGTGAATCACTACAGAGTGATCTAAATAAAGTATGGGAATGGAGTAGGAAGTGGGAGATGGAGTTCAATACAAAAAAGTGTAGTATAATGGAATTTGGAAAAAGCAAAAACAGAATAACAGGATCATATAAATTGGGAGAAGAAGGAATAAAAAAAAGTAGAAAATGAGAAGGACCTGGGAGTCATTGTTATGAATAATATGTCACCTGAGAAACATATAAATAAGATTTTTGGAGAAACTTATAATTTAATAAGAACAATCAAAGTTGCATTTACATACCTGGATGAAGAAATGGTGAAGAAAATTCTAATCACCCTGATAAGACCAAGATTGGAATATGCAGCAACGATATGGTCACCAAGTACAAAAAAATGTATAAAAAAAAAACTTGAAAGAATACAAAGAGCAATTACAAAATTGGCACCAACACTCTCAAAACTATCATATGAAGAGAGACTGGCAAAACTTGAACTACAGACACTAGAGCAAAGAAGAGAGAGAGGAGATTTGATAGCTATTTACAGAATCATGAAAGGCATAGAAATTACTGATAGAGAGAATCTGATAAAATGGGATGATAGAAATACAAGAGGACACGGAAAGAAAATAAAAAAAGACAGCTATAGAAGAGATCTGAAAAAGAACAGCTTTCCTCACAGAGTAATAGACAGTTGGAACAAGTTAGATGAGAAAGTGGTGTGTGCAAAAACAATAAATTAATTTAAAAATAGTTGAGATAAAATGAGATATGAAGACGGGACACCACGAGCATAGCTCCCCTTCCCGTAAAATACAACTAGGTAAATACAACTAGGTAAATGCACACAACTCCCAACCCATGAGAGTTGGAATAAGCATGCGCAACGCAGCGATACTCAAATTATTTCAGTTCTGGGCGGGATTTGAAATCGGACCGCTGTAGTAGCAGTTGCGAACTTTTCCTTCCTTCAATGAACTGCTTATTAGACTGTATTTTGTCTGTTAGCTAGTTCGTGCCTGCATTCTCTCAAAATCCAGTTTGCTGTTTCATCTGGACCATGCGATTTTCTGATATCGAGATTACTCAAGTGATTCATTATTTCATTCCTTGATACTTCTATCTCTTTCATTAGAGGGACTTTCTCCTCCCATTCGATATCTCTAGGTTGTATGTTCTCCCTTGTAAACACCGATTTAAAATGCTTGTTCATAATTTCTGCCATTTCTATTTCCTCTGTGTATTCTATTCCTCCTTGTCGTAGTTTCACTAATTCTTGTTTGTTTTTCAGTTTGTTGTTTACAAATCTATAGAATAGTTTTGTTTGATCTTTACATTTTTATATGACATACTTTTCATATTTTCTCTTTTCTTGTACATATTCATTTCTATAATTAATCAGTATATATTTTCTATTTTTCGGTTTTTTGTTTTTCCTCCATTTTATCCAAGCTTTATCCCTTTTATCTTTTAATTTTCTACAACTTTTGTTGTATCAAAATCTGTCACATCCTTTTTCTGTTTTTTTGTCTTGGAACATATTTTTCCACTCCTTTGTATTCTTTTTTCGATTTTTTTCCATTTCTCTTCTACTGTTGTTTCCTCTTTGTATATCCTTTCCCAATCTGCGTTTTGAAAAAAAACAACAACAAAAATCGTATTTGTTTTTCCATACATCATTCTTCCCTTTCTATATTGTTCGTTTTTTTCTCATATATTTTTTTTTGTTTTTTTGTTCCAGTTATTCTAATATGTGGTCACTTTTACTTAGTGGTGTTTTATATTCAATCTTTTCCACTGTTTCAGGTTCTATTGTGATTATTAGGTCCAGTCTCGATGGTTCTTCCTCATTTCTATACCTAGTATTCTCTTGTATCCATTGTTTCATTGTATGTTCTATAATCATATCAAGTAGTACATTTTCCCATAGGTCATCACCACCCTTCACTGTCATTTCTTCCCAGCAGATTTCTTTACAATTAAAGTCACCCATTATAACTATTCTTCCTTCATCATCCATTATCTTATTTAGTGTTATCCTTGTGCTTTCTAACATATTTTTGTGTTCTCTCTCTTACCACGAAGCCGTTTTAGGAGGCACATAATTTACTACAAACGTCCTGCTCTTCTTGTTGTCCTCTATTTCCGTCATGATCATTTCCACTCTATTCTTTCCATATGTAACATTCCTCACATTTATGTACTTCTAAGTCAGGAGCATAACCCCAAAGCCTTGTTGTACTTCTCTGTTTCTAATCCAATAGTTATATACATCATGTCCTACACTGTTGGGTGGTAATAGACCTTTCAATTTTGTCTCCACTATTCCCATTATGTCAGGTTCCTTTTCCATCAGGTAATCATTCAGTTCATTCAAGCATATTATTAATCCATCTATATTTGTGAAGGATACTTTTAATTTTCTGCTACTTCCATTGTGTTTTCTGTTTCCCTTCTGTTTTTCTCTCCTATAAACAATTTCCTCACTTTCATATCCACTACTATCTAATAGAATTTCTCTTTGTCTGACTGTTCTGTTCTCGTTTTTTTTTCCTAGCTTCGATTCTTTTTGTTTTCTCTTCTTCTCTTTCCTCTTTATTCGTCTCTCTTTTTATCCATACCTGTTTGTACTGATCACTTTCTGCTAGTTTTCCTGTTTCTGATAAGACATTCTCTGCTGTCATTTGTGACCTGAATTCAACCTTAATTGGTCTGGTCTTGTCTACATTGTATTTCCCAAGTCTATATATGTCTTCAATTTCTTTCCCTATTTCGTGTTCACCTTCTTGAAATATTCTTAGTATCCTGTTCACTCTTTTTCCTCTTTTACTCTTGTAGTCCTATTTGGATTATGATTCTCTTCCATTCGTAACATATTTATACTTTTTTTTCTGCTAAGTCTCTTACTATATTCTCCTTCTCTCTCATCATTTTAATAACTGTGTCCTTAGTGTTCCTTCGTCAGTTGTTTCAATATATATCTAAATTCAATTTTGTTATTTTCCTAAACCTTTTTCCAACTACTTACCTCTTTTTCTATGGACTCTTTATTCTCTCTATTCTTTTTTAATTCCCCATTCTCATCCTTTACTTCTTTTAGCTGTCTTTTTAATTCTTCTATTTCTTTATTTAGGTTTTGGATTTCCTACTTTAGTTCTTCCAATTTATCAACTCTTTGTGTAATCAGTGCAAGTTGACTGAACCTAAACTCCCACTGTTCATTCATTTTTGTACTTTTTCCTCTAGACTTGCTAATTGGGGGAGGTTGTCATCTCCTCCCTCATTAAATCCATGGGAATAATTATCTTCAACTTCCATTGCACTGCTCTTATCTATGTTTCTAATTTTTACATTTTTACTAATCTCTTTGACTTCACCTCTGTCGTCTGCGCATCTCTTGTTAACCCTCCTTCTGACGTCCGGGGCCCGTTCGTCCCCTTCCTCATTTCCTTAAATTTTCATCCCTCCCCTTCCCGTTTTTCTTCACCTTCCTACTACACCACGAGTTTTCCCCTTCCCTACAAATATAACACAGGTACTCCCTCGTCGTTGAGATCCACGAAAATTGTAGTATTTTTCTGGAGTTCCAATCTTCGCTGTCACTTCGACTGTCGTGTGTGTGTGTGTGTGCGTGTGTGCGTGTGTGTGTGTGTGTGTATTTTGGCGTCCTATATATCATTCTGGTTGTTTACATGTCGACCTGGGCCTCAGCTTTAGTTCATTTAGTAATCAGGATGGAATTCCATGCACCAGGATGTGAAAAAACAGTGTTTTATAAGAAGATATAAAGAAATAGGGAAGAAAAATTACTAGAATTAAGAGGCATCATTACTCTTCCATTTTGATTAATGGATTTGACTGGAAGTAACAGTTCCTATGCGGGCTTTGCTCGGAAATTAAAATAATAATAATAATAATAATAATAATAATAATAATAATAATAATAATAATAATAATAATAATAATAATAATAATAATAATAATAATAATAATAATAATAATAATAATAATAATAATAATAATAATAATAATAATAATAATAATAATAATAATAATAATAATAATAATAATAATAATAATAATAATAATAATAATAATAATAATAATAATAATAGATAAGTAAATAAATAAATAAATAAATAAAACGTTCTAAAATGTATTCCAGGTACCACAATCAACTCGTGATATTCTGTTGTATTTCCAATAGCATTTTCATCGTGGTTACGAGATATTTATTTCCTTATTCTAAAGATTCGGAATTGGAAGAATTTTGTGCACCTTTGCTTAGGATGTTTTTCCCTATGGAAAAATGACCAGTTGGAGATAAAACAACTTAAGGAAGGGTGAGGGAAGAAATGGGAGAGTGGGAGGGAATGATGATGAGGATGAGATGGAGATGAGGTGAGAAATTATCTCCTTAGGTAACAATACGTCATTAAGAGTCTAATGGTAGCAAGTTGTGGTGTGTAGTTCTGTCAGTGTCATATGTGGAAGTGGTGATAGCCTGTTGTTGCTGCTGCGATTATGGAGGAAACTTTTGTACTATAGAAGACAGAAGTACTGTAGTATGTATGTACATACCAATGGCTTTTTCCCCTTTGTGAGTGGGAAGGGGTTGGCCAAGTCATGCATGGAAATGTGTGTAAGCATGCATTCTTTATATAAATATTAATGTTAATCATCATTTTTCATCATTTTTCAGAACAAGTATCAGAGTAGTGTGTATATATAACCAATATGCACACTCCCAACCTCACTCACACATTCACAGTCACAATCATTCACACACTCACTCACTCACTCACTCAGCCACTCACACAAACAATATGAGAGAGAGAGAGAGAGAGAGAGAGAGAGAGAGAGAGAGAGAGAGATGATTTGCACTAAACCTTCTTTGATCCTCCAGTTCGTCCTTCGAATGGAACATGGGAACCTTCGACATCCCGGACATGTATGCCAAGCCAGGGACTCCATGCAACAACTATCAGGGCTACTGCGACGTCTTCCAGAAGTGCAGAGAGGTGAGTTCGAGGAAAGAAGGTCGAAGTAGATAGAAAGGGAGGTGGATCAGTTTGAAAATGGAAAGGATGATCCTGGGCAGGATAGGGCGAGAAAGGGGGTGAAGGAAGAAATAAAAACCTGTGTTTGAAGTTACATACTTCAAAACGTTACCAGGTTTGATTTACAGTATTAGAAATATTCTTTAAGATGATTTACAAATATTTATCAGTATTCAGTATATTAATAGTGGCCTTCACACACCCACACCCACACACACACGATCGGCGGAGAGACGGCGACGATTGGAACTCCGGAAAAAACGAAATTTTCGTAGATTTCAACGAGAAAGTACCTGTATTGTATCAATATGGAAGGGGAAAACTCGTAGTGTAGTGGGCAGGTGAAGAAAAAGGAGAAGGGGAGGGATTAGTTAGGAAAATGGAAGAAATTGACGGAGACGAACGGGGTCCTCCGGACGTCAGAAGGAATGTAAACAAAAGGGCTGCAGACGACGCAGGTGAAGTAAAAAAAAATATCAGTAAAGGCATTAAAATTAGGAATATAGATAAGAACAACACAGTAGAAAGAGGAGATAGTCATTCCCAAAAATTTAATGAGGGAGGGGATGACAACCTCCCCCAATTAGCAAGTCTAGAGGAAAAACTAGAGAACATGAACAAACAGTGTGAGGTTAGGTTCATCCAACTTACACGGATTACACAAAGAGTTGATAAATTGGAAGAACTAAAGAAGGAGAACCAAAACCCAAATAAAGAAATAGAGGTATTAAAAAGACAGTTAAAAGAAGTAATGGATGAGAATGAGGAATTAAAGAATAATAAAGAGAATAAAGAGTCCATAGGAAAAGAGGTACAGGGTTAGAGAAAAGTCCAAGAGAACAACAAAATTGAATTTAGAGATATAATAACACAACAGATGAAAGAAAAAACTAAGGACACAGTTATTTAAGTGATGAGAGAGAAGGAGAATATAGTAAGATACTTAGAAAAAGAAAATATATAATTATATTAGGGATGAAAGAGAAGCATAATCCAAATAGGACTACAATAGTAAAAGAGGAGAAGGGAAAGGTAAACAAGATATTAGAATCAGTTCAAGAGGATGAACAAGAAACAGGGAAAGAAAAAATGAAGAAATATATAGCATAGGTTAAATTCAGGTCACAAACGACAGCAGAGAATATCTTAGCAAAAACAGGGAAACTAGCAAAAAATTATCAGTATAAACAAGTATGGATAATAAGAGAGATGAATAAAGAGGAAAGAGAGGATGAGAAAACAAAAAGACTAGAAGCTAAGGGAAAAAATAACAGAGTCAGAGAAAGAGAATTTTTTTGGAGAGTAGTGAATATGAAAGTGAGGAAATGGTTCATAGCAGAGAAAAATGGAAGGGAAACAAAACACGATGGAAGTAGCAGAAAATTAAAAGTGTCTTACACAAATATATATGGCTTAATAATAGGCTTGAACGATTTGAATGATTATCTGAAGGAAAAAGAACAGGACATAATGGGAATTGTAGTGAGAAAATTGAAAGGTCCACTACCACCCAACAGTGTAGGACATGGTGCATATAATTATTGGATTAGAAACGAAGAGGTAAAACAAGGAGGTGGAGTTATGTTCTTGACTTAGAAGGATATAAATGTGAGGAATGTCATATATGGAAAGAATAGAGTAGAGATGATTTTGATGGAAGTGGAGGACAGGGATAGGAAGAACAGGAAGTTTGTACTAAATTATGTGCCTCCTAAAACGGCTTCATGGGAAGAGAGACAACACAAAAATATGTTAGAAAGCACAAGGATAACATTAAATAAGATGATTGAAGATGGAGGAAGAATAGTTATAATGGGTGACTATAATTGTAAAGAAATCTGCTGGGAAGAGATGACAGTGAAGGGTGGAGACGACCTATGTGGAAATGTACTTCTCGATATGATTATAGAACATACAATAACACAATGGATACAAGAGATTACTAGGCATAGAAATGAGGAAGAACCACCGAGACTGGACCTAATTATCACAATAGAACCTGAAACAGTGGACAACATTGAATATAAGACACCAATAAGTGAACTGACCACATATTGGTTGAACTGGAACTAAATAAGGAAACATACATGGAAAAAAATATATATATAGAAAGGGAAGATTGATGTATGGAAAAACAAATGTTGATAAAATAAGAGAATTCTTTCAAAAAGCAGACTGGGAAAGGATACACAAGGAGGAAACGACAGTAGAAGAGAAATGGAATATATATTTTTTTTTTTATGAAAAATTATAAAGGAGTGGAAAAGTATGTTCCAAGACAAAAACAAGAAAAATTATATGTAAAGTGTTGTTACAACAAAAGATGTAGGGAGTTAAAAGACAAAAGGGATAAAGTTTGGACAAAATGGAAAAATACAAAAGGCCTGAAAAATGGAAAATATATAGAAATAGATATGCACAAGTGTGCAGAGAAGAAAAGAGAAAATACGAAAAACATGTCATAGAAAATGTAAAGATCAACCAAAACTATTTTACAGATTTGTAAACAATAAACTAAAAAACAAACAAGAATTAGAGAAACTACGACAAGGAGGAGTTGAATACACAGATGAAATAGAAATGGCATAAATTATGAACAAGCATTTTAAATCGGTGTTTACGAGGGAGAACATACAATTTAGAGATGTCGAGTGGGAGGAGAAAGTCCCCCCTATGAAAGAGATAGAAGTAACAAGGAAAGAAATAATGAATCGCTTGAGTAATCTTGATGTCAGAAAATCGCATGGTCTAGTTGAAATGGCAAACTGGATTTTGAGAGAATGCAGGAACGAACTAACAGACAAAATACATAGTCTAAATAGCAGTTCATTGAAAAAAGGAAAAGTTCCTGAAAATTGGAAAAGAGCAAATATAGTACTAATATATAAAGAGGGAAACAAGGAAGACTCTACTAATTATAGACCGGTCTCTCTTACAAGTACGATAGCTAATATTTGTGAAAGAATTATGAAAATTAGATGGATATGGTATTTGGAAAAACAGCAACAACAACAACGTACTAAATCCAAGGCAATTTGGATTTAGGCAAGGACGATCATGCGTCACAAACTCAATGTGTTTCTATTCAAGGTTAATAGATGTAATACAAGAAAGAGATGGATGGGCTGATTGTGCGTTTCTAGACCAGAAAAAAACTTTTGATAAGGTGCCACATAAGAAATTGTTAAAGAAATTAGAAACTGCAGGAGGAATTCAGGGTAAACTGCTGAAGTGGATGGAAGACTTCTTGCATGAAAGAAAAATGAGAGTGGTGATAAGAGACAAACACTCTTATTGGGATGAAGTGATTAATGGAGTTCCATAAATAGTACTGGCTCCAATAATGTTTGCTATATATATTAATAGTAGGGATAAAGAAATTGAAAGTTATATGAGCTTCTTTGCGGACGATGCAAAATTGTTGAAAAAATGAACATTGTAGAAGATTGTGAGTCGCTGCAGAGCGACCTCAATAAAGTATGGGAATGGAGTAGGAAGTGGGAGATGGAATTCAATATTAAAAAGTGTAGTATAATGGAATTTAGAAGAAGCAAAAAAAAAAAAAAAGACTAGTGGGATCATATAAATTGGGAGAGAAAAAAAAAATAAGTAGAAAATGAAAAGGACCTGGGAGTCATTATTATGAATAATATGTCCCCTGAGAAATAAGAAAAAAAAAATGAAGAAACTTATAATTCAATAAGAAGAATCAAAGTGGCATTTACATACCTGGACGAAGAAATGGTGAAGAAGATACTAGTCACTTTGATAAGACCAAGATTGGAATATGCAGCGACGACGTGGTCACCAAGTACAAAAATATTAAGAATTGTAGTATAATGGAATTTGGAAGAAGCAAAATAGGACTAGTGGGATCATATAAATTGGGAGAAGAAAAAATAAAAAAGTAGAAAATGAGAAGGACCTAGGAGTCATTATTATGAATAATATGTCCTCTGAGAAACATATAAACACAATTTTTGGAGAAATTTATAATTTAATAAGAAGAATCAAAGTGGCATTTACATACCTGGACGAAGAAATGGTCAAGAAAATACTAGTCACTTTGATAAGACCAAGAGTGGAGTATGCAGCGACGACATGGTTACCAAGTTCAAAAAAATGTATAACAAACTTGAAAGAATACAAAGAGCAATTACGAAGTTGGTACCAATACTCTCAGAACTATCATATGAGGAGAGACTAGCAAAACTTGAGCTACAGACATTAGAAAAATGAAGAGAGAGAGGAGACTTAATAACTATTTATAGAATTATGAAAGACATAGAAACTATTGATAGAGAGGATCTAATAAAATGAGACAGTAAAGATACAAGAGGACATGGAAAGAAAATCAAGAAAGACATTTATAGAAGAGACCTGAAAAAGAACAGCTTTCCCCACAGGGTAATAGACGTTTGAAACAAGTCAGATGAAAATGTGGTGTATGCTAAAACGATACACGAATTTAAAAGCAGTCTAGACAAAACGAGGTTTGAAGACGGAACACCACGAGCATAGCTCCCCTTCCCGTAAAATACAACTAGGTAAATACACACAGAGAGTGGTGGATATCTGGAACGAACTGGATAAAACAATAGTGTGTGCAAAAACTATACACGAATTCAAGAGCAACTAGACACTACGAGATACAAAGACGGGAGACCATGACTCAACAGCGCAGTGGAAACGTTCTCAACAGTTGATACAGCGGTTCGAGTTTGAATCCCGCCCAGGGCTGAAACAATTTCTGTATCGTTGCGGTGCGAGTCGTTACTACAACTCGTGTGTGGGGGGGAGTTGTGTGTGTGTGCGAGTGTAAGGGCACAGCATTACCCATATATATGTAACATATGGGTGTATGTTACCTGGGCAGTGATGATGTAGGGAGACTGATTCGCGGTATGGCTTGTGTAGTGATTCTAGTTATGATACGAGTGTGTCGGTGTACGGTCGGACGTGGCATGGTCCCCAAGTGGGGGACCGACCGCGAAGGCCTAGTGACGCGCTACAAGGTACAGAGGACTGAATCACTGAAAGGCCTGCCCGCTCGGGGCAGGCAGTATATATATATATACAAGGGAACCTGACGCCTGATCAGACATGATCTAACTGCGGTGACCCTTCCTAGCCTTTCCGATGGTTGAGTCAGATCAACTACCACACAACTCTGCCATGCATACACTTGCACTTACAAGCATGCTTGTGGGGTACATGTACACCACAGATCGGTCATATATCAGCCCTGAGCTCTCATCCAGGAGGGTAATAGTTGTCGATCACGAGTCCAACACGTGATCAAAGACCATGGTGATTCACATACACACACACACACACCGCTCGACGGCGCAGTTGTAGAGTTCGCAACTGCTAACCCAGTGGTCTGAGTTCGAATCCCGCCCAGAGATTAAATAATTTCAGTATCAATGTGCTGCGAGCCGTTACTCCAACTCTCATGGGCGGGGAGTTGTGTGTGTGTGTCAGGTCACAGCATTACCCATAGATCGGTCATACATGAGATCTGAGCTCTCATCTGAGAGGGTAGTAGCTGTTGATCACGAGTCCAACATGTGATCTAAGACAGTGGTGAATTACCATGGTGAATTACACATAAACATACACAAACAATTTAGTTTGTTTTGGGAGAGGCTGATTTAGAGTTGTCAAGACCCAGAGTCCAAAGTTATTTGTAGTTGTCAGTGCAAGAGCTGAGCTCAGCAAATCCTGCGTTTGCATGGTGTCAAAGTTAGGAGTAGTTAATCATGAACAAGCCCTTATAAGTTCAACAAATTGTCCTAACATCAACAACAGTGGTACCAATGTTTGACCAGTTTGTAATAGTCTGTGTTTACCATATACAGATGGAATCAACTTGCTAATTTAGAAAATTAGTTCTGTTGGGCAGTCAGTATATGCCAAAAGGATATGAAGAAATACAGTTTTTCATATAGATGTATAAATATGTGGAATAGCTTAGAAAATGATATATCCCAAGCTCAGACAGTACACGAGTTCAAATCTAAATATGATTATTGGAAATCAAAGATGTAAATTAAGAAGTAACTGTACATGAATTTGAGTCTAGGTATATTAGAAAACTAGAGAATAGGAGACAGGACCCAACAAGTACTGCACCTTTCCTGTATACTACAATTAGGTAAATACAGGGACTGAAATAACAACACCATCTTTGATATCCTGTTTCCAAAAGCACCCAACTTAATCCTTTCTATCTTTCAGGTTGACCCTTCGGGTCCCTTGGCCACCCTGCGTCGCCTGCTGCTGAGCAATGAGTCCCTGGCCACCCTGCAGCGCTGGGTGGCTGAGCACTGGTATGCAGTTCTCTTCGTGGTTGTTGCAGTCCTTATTCTTCTGGTAAGTCTTTCAGTGTCAGAAGGAGTCTGGTTCATAGCGGGACCTTCATTGACATTCAAACATGTTCATCATACACCTTTCAGGTTGAACCCTTCTTTATTCTGTGGTGTCTTTATGTATACTGCATTTTGATTTATGTTGTTCATGATGTGTTTAGATAGAGGTAATGTACTAGATAACCTGGAAATTTATAACATTATCAAATCACTTGTACTTTTTTCTATGTCAAACAGCAAGCAAAACTCACTCTCCTCATTCATCTGTTTTATTTACTTATCAATTAATTTCTATTATGTGCAAGAAAAGAGGACAAAAGAAATGTCCCCTTAAAACAAATGATTGGTTTTTGTGTTTCTCAAGTCCTTGTTAACTCATTTTACCCCATCTCAATCCATTATTCTTTGAAAGTGCTTTTGATGTTTTGCTCAGCCATTGTCTTCATGTTTTCCTTATGTGATAAATAGCCAAATCTGTCAGCATTGTCCCTTGCTAATCTGTGTCCCTAAAATAAAAGATTTAGAGAATTTTATTATGAATGGTATAACTATGATAAGAATGACCTATACATACATACATACACACACACACACTTTCAACGAACGGACGGCTTGAAGAACGTTCTGAAGAAAAGTGCCGATTGTGGATCCCAACGCAAAGAGAAGTACCTTTTTGTATTTGAAGGGGGGGGGGGAATTGCTCGTGGGGCAGTAGGTAAGTAGGAAAAGAGGAGAAGGGGAGGGATTGCTGGGGAAATGGAAGGAAATGAGGATGTGGAGGACTTGGCCCAGGCAGACGGGCGTAAGGTCAACATGAAACGACCACCGGACCAGCTCAGTGATGACGAAATGGCAAATAGAAATGTAAAGATTAGAAGTATAGAGAGGAGCAATACAGTAGAAAGTGACGAGAATATGTTCCAGGGATTTAAAGAGGGTGGGGGGACACAACCCCCCCCCCCGACTGATAAGACTAGAGGAGAGAGTTGATAAGGTGATCGAGGACTTGGAACGTAAGTTAGGTAATGTAGACTCCATTTTCCAGAGAATTGAAAGGTTGGAACAACTAGAGAAGGCTAACAGAAACTTAACTGAAGAAGTAGAGGACCTAAAAAGACAGTTAGGAAATGTAAAGGAGGAGAATGAGAAATTGAAGAAGAATAGTAATGAAAACAGAGAGAAAATAGCTACAGAAGTTAAAAATTGGAGAATAACTCAAGAAGGGAATAAGGTTTCATTCACTGACATAGTCAAACAGCAATTGAAAGAACATAATGAAGACTCAGTTATTAAAGTGATGAGACAGAAGGAGAATATAGTAAGAGAATTAGCTGACAAAAAGAAATGTATAATTATATTAGGAATGGAAGAGAAACATAACCCAGATAGAACCGCAAGAATCAAGGAGGAAAATGAAAGAGTAAGCAGTTTATTAAAATTAGTCCAGGAAGATGAACCAGAAATTATGAAGGAAATTGAGGAAAAATTCAGACTCGGAAAATATAGTACAGATAAGACCAGACCAATTAAGATTAAATTCAGGTCACAAACAACGGCAGAGAATATCTTATCCAAAACAGGGAAACTAGCAACAAATGATCAATATAAAAAGGTATGGATAAAAAGAGAAATGAATAAGGAGGAAAGAGAGGAAGAAAAACAGAAAAGACTTGAAGCTAAGGAAAAAAACGAGATAAGAACGGAGTCAGAGAAAGAGAGATTCTATTGGAGAGTAGTGAACATGAAAATAAAGCAGTTCGACATACTAAAGAAAAACATAAGGGAAACAGAGAACACAATGGAAGTGGCAGAAAACTAAGAGTGTCTTACACAAATATAGATGGATTGATAACAGGATTGAATGAACTGAATGATTATTTGAAAGAAAAAGAACCGGACATAATGGGAATTGTAGAAACAAAATTAAAAGGCCCACTACCACCCAACAGTGTAGGACATGATACATACAATTATTGGATTAGAAACAGAGAGAAAAAAGAAGGGGGTGGAGTTATGTTCCTGACTAAGAAGGATATAAACGTGAAAGGTGTCATATATGGAAAGAATACAGTAGAGATGATTATGATAGAAGTGGAAGACCGAGATAAGAAGAGCAGAAAATTTGTGATCAATTATGTGCCTCCAAAAACAGCCTCATGGGAGGAGAGTGAACATAAAAGTATGTTAGAGGACACAAAGATAGCATTAACTAAAATAATGGAAGACGGAGGAAAAATAGTTATGATGGGCGACTTTAATTGCAAAGAAATCTGCTGGGAAGAAATGACAGTAAAGAGTGGTGATGACTCATGGGGAAATGCTCTACTTGAGATGATTACTGACCATTCAATGACACAATGGATACAAGAGAACACTAGGTATAGAAATGAAGAAGAACCATCGAGGCTAGACTTAATAATTACATCTGAACCTAGAATAGTGGACAAGATTGAATATAAAACACCAATAGGTAAAAGTGACCACATATTGATTGAACTGGAACTTAATGAAGAAAAATATATGAAAAGAAATGAACAATATAGAAAAGGAAGAATGATGTATGAAAAAACAAACTTTGATAAAATAAGAGAATTCTTCCAACAAGAAAACTGGGAAGAAATATACAAAGAAGAAACATCAGTGGAAGAGAAATGGAATATTTTGACAAAAATTTACAAAAAAGGAGTGGAAAAGTATGTCCCAAGACAAAAACAAGAAAAAGAATATGTAAAATGCTGGTACAACAAAAGTTGTAGGGAGTTAAAAGACAAAAGAGACAAAGCCTGGACCAGATGGAAAAAAGACAGAAGACCTGAAAAATGGAAAATATATACCTGTTATAGAAATGAATATGTACTAAAGTGCAGAGAGGAAAAAAGAAAATATGAAAAAGATGTTATAGAAAAGTGTAAAGATCAACCAAAACTATTCTACAGATTTGTAAACAATAAACTGAAAAACAAACAAGACTTGGAGAAATTAAGACAAGGAGGAGTTGAATACACTGAGGAAATGGAAATGGCAGAAATTATGAACAAACATTTTAAATCAGTGTTTACAAGGGAAAATATACAACCTGAAGAGATTGAGTGGAAGGAAAAAGTCCCCCCTATGGAAGAAATAGAAGTAACAAAGAATGAAATATTAACACACTTGGGTAATTTTGATGTCAGAAAATCGCATGGGCCAGATGAAATAGCAAACTGGATTCTGAAAGAATGCAGGAATGAACTGGCAGACAAAATACATAGCATAATAAGCAGTTCCTTAAAAGAAGGAAAAGTTCCAGAAGATTGGAAAAAAGCAAATATAGTACCTATATATAAAGGAGGAAATAAAGAAGAACCTACCAACTATAGACCAGTCTCTCTAACAAGTACAATAGCAAAAATTTGTGAAAGAATTATCAAAAGTAGATGGGTAAAATACTTGGAAAAAAACAACGTACTAAATCCAAGGCAATTTGGATTCAGACAAGGACGATCATGCGTCACCAATTTAATATGTTTCTATTCAAGGCTAATAGATATAATACAAGAAAGAGATGGATGGGCGGATTGTGCATTTCTAGACCTAAAAAAAGCTTTTGACAAAGTACCACATAAGAAGTTGCTTAAGAAATTAGAATATGAAGGAGGAATACAAGGTAAATTGCTAAATTGGATGGAAGACTTTTTGCAAGAAAGAAAAATGAGAGTAGTGATAAGAGATCAGTACTCAAAATGGAATGAAGTAATAAGCGGTGTCCCGCAGGGAACAGTTCTGGCCCCAATAATGTTTGCTATATATATTAATGATATGGATGAAGGAATTGAAAGCTATATGAGCTTCTTTGCAGATGATGCAAAATTACTGAAAAGAGTGAAAACTGAAGAAGATTGTGAATCACTACAGAGAGATCTAAATAAAGTACAAGAATGGAGTAGGAAGTGGGAGATGGAGTTCAATACAAAAAAGTGTAGTATAATGGAATTTGGAAAAAGCAAAAACAGAATAACAGGATCATATAATTTGGGAGAAGAAGGAATAAAAAGAGTAGAAAATGAGAAGGACCTGGGAGTCATTGTTATGAATAATATGTCACCTGAGAAACATATAAATAAGATTTTTGGAGAAACTTATAATTTAATAAGAACAATCAAAGTGGCATTTACATACCTGGATGAAGAAATGGTGAGGAAAATCCTAATCACCCTGATAAGACCAAGATTGGAATATGCAGCAACGATATGGTCACCAAGTACAAAAAAATGTATAAAAAAACTTGAAAGAATACAAAGAGCAATTACAAAACTGGCACCAACACTCTCAAAACTATCATATGAAGAGAGACTACAAAAACTTAAACTACAGACACTAGAGCAAAGAAGAGAGAGAGGAGATTTGATAGCTATTTACAGAATCATGAAAGGCATAGAAATTACTGATAGAGAGAATCTGATAAAATGGGATGACAGAAATACAAGAGGACACGGAAAGAAAATAAAAAAAGACAACTATAGAAGAGATTTGAAAAAGAACAGCTTTCCTCACAGAGCAATAGATAGTTGGAACAAGTTAGATGAGAAAGTGGTGTGTGCAAAAACAATACATGAATTTAAAAATAGTTTAGATAAAATGAGATATGAAGACGGGACCCCACGAGCATAGCTCCCCTTCCCGTAAAATACAACTAGGTACAACTAGGTAAATACACACACACACAACACACACACACACACACATATATATATATATATATATATATATATATATATATATATATATATATATATATGTATATGTATATGTATATACTGTATATACCAAAGGCTCTTTCCCCCTTACAAGGGAGGTAGCTAAACAAAGGCATAAAATCCACTCCCACCCATTCCATCCCCACATACTCCACTCCCGTCCACCACTCTCCCTCCCTCTTATCTTGGCTTCTCCTGGTTGACGGATCATCCCTGCATCTCACCCGTTGCCCTAAGTCAGAAGCAGTGTCGCAAGACACAGCACATCCACGGCAAGGCCGCTTCATTAAATTGGCAATCCCCCACCTTTCTTCGTCCCTCATGCAGAAATGGAGAAGATTAGGAGAAATCCCTTCAGGCTGTGTCAATTTATTTTTCACATACTCCCTCACCCCCCCATCCCCCACTCACTCCCCCTCATGACCTATAGTCAGAATTATATACATACATGCCTACATATACCAATGGCTTTTTCCCCCTTACAAGGGAGGTAGCCAAAGTCAAACATAAATCCACTCCCACTCATTCACCACCCCTCCCTCCCTCTTTTCTTGGCTCTTCCTGGATGACGGGTTATCCCTGCACCTCGCCCACTGCCCTGGTTCAGAATCTGGATGACCAGAATTATATAATTATTATTAGAATAGTAACAAATCAAACTGAAACCTGAATGATTCTCAAGTTGTTCAGGTATTCTCAAGTCTTTATGAAAAAGACATGAATATAGAGGGACATCAATGTAAAAGGTTCTCCTTCCACTCAGACTGGGAGCACCTTAATGTTGGGTCAAAAGGCTTTCAATAGATGCGAAGCTATATGGGCATTATGAGCCAATTTAGATTCACAATATAATTTCTAGTATGTGATTCTGCATCAGGATTATAATTTTCATGGTTATTTTTATTAGTTCTTTTTATTGAGGTTACACCAGCATTGTGTAATATCATTATGATTGCTTAATATCCACATGGATATGTTGGTGTGGGACATATAAGTGCGAGTGTGATGGGCAAAGGTTTGAAACTAGTAACTGAGAGTGGGAGGAAGTGGAAGGTAGATCAGTTATTGATTGCAGATGACACCACTATTAGCTGAGTTGGAGGAGGGACTGAAGCTGTTAGTGGTGGAGTTTGGTAGGGTATGTGAAAAGAGAAAACTGGAAGTAAATGTGGGCAAAAGTAAAGTGATGAGAGATACAAAGGAAGAGGGTGGCAGTAAATTGAAGGAGATTGTAAAATAAAAGAACCTGGAGGAAGTAATGAACTTTTGAATATTTAGGGTTATGTGCATCATAGAATGTAGAAGTAGGTGTGGAAGTGAATTATAGTGTATTAGAAGCAAGATAATGTTAGGGGAATGAAAAAGGCCATAGGAATTAACACAAAAGAGAAGACTGTGCAAAAGAGTGATTGTGCCCATGACACTATATAGAGTAGAAACTCAGACTTTAAAAAGAGGCAGAAGGGAAAAGCCTAAATGTGTATGTGATGTAGTGTTTAAGAAATGTGGTGGTTATGAGGATGGATAGAGTGATATTTTAGGAGGTGAGGCAAGAGAACAGGGTGGAGAGGAAGCTGGCAGATAGAATTGATCAGAGAATATTGGGAAGGTTTGGGTACATAGAGAGTATGAGTAAAATGAGACTAGCAAAAAGATGGGGAAGACTGAAGTAGATGAATTAACTTGAGGGAAGACCAAGAATGAGATGGGTGGGGTGAAAGGGGCAATAGGTCCAAGAGGAATATCTGTTGAACAGGGAAGGATGCAGGCAAGAAATAGATGTTAGTTGAGAATGTTTGTGAATGGATGATGACTTGATGTGGCTTGAAGGGATTTCTTCTTGTCTATTCTATTAACTCTTGAGTGGATGAGGAGGGAGTGTTGCCACATAATGCAATGGTAGGATAAACCAGCTTTGTCTGTTGGGCCCTGTTGTGGAAGTGCCCTCTTGCTGCATTGCCCTGACCCAAACAGTTAGTAGGGGGCAGGAATGACCCTTCACCCACAAGGATCTAAAGGAAGGGTGGAAAGGGCTGTTTGGTAAATGCACAATGTACTGTAGGCATTATCATTATTATCTTCATTTTGATCATCATGTGTGTATGTGATATTACTCACATGCACATACATCTAGGGATGCAGCCCTGTGGGTCTGATATTTAGTCCTGAACTGGGCCTCGGGATCTCGAATAACAGATGAGAATAACCTGACCTTCCATTCACAGAATTAGCCTAGTGGCAGCCAAAATAAAATTATAAGGGAATAACTATCCCATATAATGATTAATAGTTTGGTCTCAATCATGAACTGCATGACACAGGTCTGCAGTCAAATCCAATGGGTATAATTGACTTCTTCTTGCCCTAGAAGTCTGAGCATGTAGGGCAAAGATGGCAATCTAGGTCGCAGCTGAGTGTCTATTGTCATGAGCTCCTTACTTCCTGCTTAATATACTTCAGAGGTTTAGCATGATAACATTGTATTCATGTTCATCATCATTGTATTCCTTAATTATCTTTAAATCTTTGTTTTGTATGGCTACAAATATTGCATGATTAGTTTTAGATATTCTACTAGATTTAGAATGACCAATGTTTGCAGATTACAATTTGGAAACTAGAAACCAGTTTTTATATTACTTATACTTTGTTCTGGAATCAGTAATATTGGACAGAATTTCCTGGGAATTCTGAAAGTTGATGGTATAAGATCTAGAATTTATGTTTGAGTTTTTATGTTTGTTTTTTTAACTTCTAAAGACTTATGTATATTGAAATCTTGGATTTACTTGCAAAGTTCACTCAACTTTTAAAATCTACTAAGGACTGAGTGATTGTAGAACATATCCACAAAAGTCATCAACATGTGACAGACATATTGCTGACCTCAGTGGGTGCACTTTTTTGATAACCAGAACCTCTCAGAGTTCACCAGACCAAATAATAATTTGTTCTATTACCCTCTGGAACACATTCATTAATAGTTGTTACACATCCTGGAAGTGAGGTGTTCTTTAAACCGACCCATTTTCTTGGACATGGGCCCTGAGTTTTCCAGAAGTCTTGGTTTCTTTGTGAAATTTCAAGAACTCTTGGATGAAGGTGAGATTCTTGCAGATGCCGTGTATAGGTATCCTCACCATGGACCCAACCTATAAGATGGACATAGAGAACTCCTTCTCCTCCTCCTACTTCCAACACTACTCCACAGATTCCGACTCCTTCTCCGAACATCTCATGGGTAGGGTTCTGTCTGACCACTTCTGCCTGTCGTCACTCGGGTCTACATGCACACGCACACTTAATCATGTGGCACACAGATGCACACATGCATATGAAGATGCAAGCACACATACACACCCATGCACATTTGCAAACACACATTTATACACACACACACACACACACACACACACACACACATATATATATATATATATATATATATATATATATATATATATATATATATATATATTGGGATGTACTCTTTGTTCATACTCTGTGTATGTAAGCATGTATGTACTGTATGAATGTATGTATGTTGTGTGTATGTATGTACTGTGTGTATGTGTATATGTAGTTATGTACTGTATATATGTGTATGTATCGTATATACAGTATGTATGTATATGCACATATGTATTCTTATGAATATATTTCTATAAGATTGCAAGTGTCTGTTTGTGTATATATATACAGTATATAGGTCAAATGTCAGTCAAGAGTTTTTATGAGAGTAGTAGAACCTGTGTTAGAATTAGAAATAGAGAGAGTGAGTGGTTTGAGGTAAAGGTGGGACTTTGCCAGGCATGTGTTATGTTGCCTTGGCTGTTCAATTTATATATTGATGGGGGGAGTGCGAGTGGTAAACAAAAGGGTAATGGGCTGGATATTGGAGATGGGTAAAGAAAATGGAGAAAAGAGATAAGCCAGTTGTTGTTTGCTGATGACATTGTGCTTATGGCAGGATCAGAGGAGGGAATAAGAAAATCAGTGACAGAGCTTGAGAAGGTGTGTAAAAAAAAGGAAATAAAAAAAGGAATTGAAGATAAGTGTGGGTAAAAGTAAGTTGATAAGAAGTACAACGGGAGAGGATGGCAGCAAATTGGAAGTGACTATTAAGGGAGAGAGATTGCAGGCAGTGGCTAGCTTTAGATACTTGGGTATGAATGTGGCAGAAAGGGAGTAGTGCAAGTAGAGGTAGAATGTAGAGTGACAGAAGCAAGTAAATGCCTTCAGGGATTGAAAAGTGTAATGAGAAATAATTTGGGAATGGATGTTAAGAGGAGATTGTATGGAGTGATTGTGCTGAGAGCACTATATTATAGGGCAGAAACATGGAAGAGAGGAAGAGTTTAAATGTGTTTGAGATGTAATGCCTGAGAAGTATGGTAGAGGTTATTAGGCTGAATAGAGTGAAAAACAAGGAGGTGAGGAGAAGAGCAGGGGTGGAAAGGGAGTTGGGAGATAGGGTTGATGAAAGAGTATTGGGATGGTTTGGACACATGGAAAGAATGAGCAAAGAAAGATTAGAGTAAGAGAGGTGTGGAAGGCAGAGGTGGGGGGAGTGAATATGAGGGGGCAACAAAGGGTGAGATGAATGGGGTAAAAGGGACATTGGCAAAGTGGGGAATGTCTGTTGAGGAAGGATGGGAGAAGACAGAAGATAGGGGTGAGTGGAGAGTGGTTGTGTATGGATGATGCTGTGATTCATGGTAGGTAATAGGTAGGGGATGGGGGAGGGTATGAGGGAGTATGTGTAAATGATATTTTGATGCAGCCTGAAGGGATTTCTCCCCATCCTCTCTTTTTCTGCATGAGGGGACAGAGAGAGAGGGGGGGGGGTCACTGATTAAATGAAGTGGCCATGCTGTGGATGTGCTGTGTCTTGCTACACTGCTTCTGACCCAGGGCAGTGGGTGAGATGCAGGGATGACCTGTCATCCAGGAAAAGTCAAGAAAAGAGGGAGGGAGTGCTGGTGAATGGAAGTGGAGTATGTGGGGATGAGATAAGTGGGAGTGGATTTATGCCTTTGACTTTGGCTACCTCTTTTGTAAGGGGGAAAAAGCCATTGGTATATGTATGTATGTATATATGTATGAATGTTGATACACATGTACATGCAACTATGTATGCATGGATGTGTGTTTGTAGTCATGGACATGAATGTGAAGTTGCATCTTTCACATATCTGATAACCCTTTTAATATATGTACATGAATATATGTATATATAAGATGGTGTTGACATAGGTATGAGTGTACATAAAAACAGGAACCAATAATTGTACCTGCCAAGGTGGTTCTGCAAGACAATCATCAGAATTATTTTTTTTCACTTGTTTTCAAAACCCATCAACAGCCTTGTCTCCATATGGAGGTACAGCTCCGATGGGGAAGACACTCAGTTTCTAGACTGGGCCCAGGATCTCTCTCTGTCAACTTCGTCTGTATTTCCTCCACCTTATCACACGAGGAGAGCTTATAACCAATGAGTACTCCCCACATCCTACTATGATAAGCCAGTGACATAGAAACATCACACATTAATACAACACAGATAACACTAGCCTGCGAAGTTTCAAAGGTAAAGCATCTGATAACTGATTCTAGGGTAATTTGCTATGCAGAATCTAAAAATCACACTCATTTTGTTCAATCAGGTCACGTTTTTGAGATATGAGGCGGTAAAAATAATTAAAAACGCCATTTAGTGCTATTTATTCCCTTTAATTTTGGAAAAAAAATTCTTGACAAAAGAAATAATTTTTTCTTGCATAGTTCAGAAGATAAAGAGGATATATTACAGAAAATGTAATCATGGATGAAGGGCCTTTTCAGTGACTTTCTCCTGTGTTGGGCAGCCACCACTTCTCGTTTCAAACACCAACAGTAGTCCGCAAGAAAGTTCACATCCCACCGGCCTTGGTAGCGTTCTTCCATGACACGAATATCCTGGTGGAAACGTTCTCCCTGTTCCTCACTGAAGTCACCACAGTTCTGAGGGAAATAGTCTAAGTGGGACTGTAGAAAGTGCATTTTGACTGACATGCGAGCCCCTAATTTTTGATAGCTGTTCAAGAGCTCATCGACTTCTTTCTCGTATTCTGCCCTTTGGTTATTTCCTGGTCCCCAAGCTTAACTCCAAAGTAAGCATGATATGCCTTCTTCACAAAATCAGTTATATTTGCTAGTCGACGAGGAAGAATCACATTACCACATATGTAACAGAACCTATCAGGATGATTTGTGCATTTGCGTTCCATTTTCTGTCAATCTAAGATACGTGTCCAAAATAGAAACACAAGAAGCACAGATTCTTGTAAAAAGTACAGATTCTTATAAGATCAGTCACATTGATTGGAGATCACACTTTTCTAAACCACTTTCAGTTTGAGTGTTGTCAATGCAGTTTCAGTTTCAGTTTCAGTTTCCTGAAAGTAAACAAAAACATAATTAGGTTTCAGTATCAGTTTTGGGGTGCTACAGTATAATTTTTATGCAAAAAAAAATAAGAATAGACTATACCTGCAGCCTCGTTTTCCTTATACTTAGTACTATACAAGGCCCAAAAGTCGCACTTCTCATATCTCAAAAACTAGACCTGATCCAAGGAAACGGATGGCATTTTTGGATTCAGCGCACCAAAAAACCTATAAATCACTTGAAAAACCTTCGACCTTTGAAAAAAAAAAATTAAACGCAGGCCAGTGTAATGATCCAATGTTTCTTCCCAGGGGGATCTATGGGAAGGCCCAAATGGTTGTCAGCCACTGCAGGGCTATAGGTTTCCAGTCTGTGAAACTCTAGGGAACAGTTAATCAGTTATACATATGTACATATAAACAGTTTCAGAATATCACATACATAGATACAAATATATCTAATTACATAATGCAGTATATCATAGCTGCTGCTGCACATGCACAAGCATGCATATGCACACACACTGACACATAATTACACATTAATTGTAGGGCTCACTTGTGCCTTTGAGTCAATTTTCACTGCTGACTCCTAAAGCTATAATTAAATATCTTAATAATGTAATTTTTTTAACACTAGGCACTATCTATTTTGATTATATGCGAGTCATCGTTGATTAATAAGTAGCTATCACTTGCTCAACATCAAGAAGCTTATTATCATAAAAGTGTGCAGTAGATCCATTCATTTATTTAGCTCCTTCACTATTGTGATACCATTTACAGGTGTTTTTATGCTAAATATTTTAGTTGACAGTCAAACCAAAGAAACATCGGATCTTGACTGCCCAATTGAAACTTGATTGTATATCAAATTAGCTGAGGAAAATCATCTAGTATCTTCTAGTATGAAATCCTTAAGAGGTATCACCATTCTGAGGGAGTTAATGGCAGACAACAAGTTACTTAAAAAAAAAAAAAAAAAAAAAAAAAAAAAAAAAAAAAAAAAAAATCCTTTTCTCACTCATTTAGGAATCAGGTAAAAAAAAAAAAAAAAAAACTCTCCTTGACATAGCTAATTGCAGTAATCAGTGTTTCAATATGAGTGGTGTTGCTCATGATGTATATTTAAGTATAATCCCATTTCAATCTGGATAAATGCATCCCTCAACCCTGGTGAGGATGAGACCTGAAAGCCCGTGACCTGATTGAAGCCCAGACCTAGCCTACATGTCCTTGACCTCATTGAAGTCCAGACATCTCTATTTTGCATCAGACAGATCCCTCACCATCTCCTTGTCTGCTATCGACTTGCTAGTATATGCGCTTTCTTGTTACTGCACAAAAAGTATGGTGGCATGTTTGTCATTGTCATGGGCATGTTTTCATTATCTTTTTTCTTTCTTCCTTGTTTTTATGCTTTCTCCTTCCACTTCATATCATCTTGTGAGCAGAGGCGTACAAAGTCAGAAAAGAATGATGGTAATGAGTCTTGTGAAACAAAGTCAGATTCTTTGCCAGAAGAAAATCAAGAAGAAGAAAAACCTAATCCCATAGCAACAGGTAGTTGGGATAACTGTGGATTTCAGTATTCTTCCCCAGCTTAGTCCCGAAAAACATGGAGCAGTAATAGCCTAGCTATATGAAACAGTTGTCAACAGATTAATCTATGTTTGCTTTGAGTACTGACTGATAATTCTTTCATCCCTTCACAGTTTGTAGTAAAGCAAGAAAACTTAGATGTTGTTACAAATGGCCAAATGATTTTTAGCTGTATATAGCTTCTATTTGCCTAGTACTTCTTCAGATATACATTAAGTATCTAAGCAAATTATTAGTTTTGGAAGAATTATATTTCATTCAAATTTAAGATAGATATAAAAATCAGTATCTTGACAGAATATAAAGCAAATTTTTTGTTTAACTTAGTTAAAACAGTTTTCTTGAATTTTCTTAAAAATGTCAAATTTCCCAGTGCATTGCAGTAAATACATTTGATTTTTCATACAAATAGGTTTGGATAAATGAAACTGATCTTGTAATACAATATTACAAATCATGGTTTTAGTTCTTTTTTCTATGCTTTGCATTTGCGCTTGTTTGTTGCATGTAGAGTATCAATTATGTTGTCTTCTGTGTTTCACCATATAGAGAATAAAACAACATCTACTTTCTTCCATGTGTATTGTATTTCTGTAAAAATTGAAAGTACTTGTTTGTGTATGAAACGTGCATTTCCCTGTAATTTAGGTAATATGTAATGCTGAAAAATAGTTGATTCCTATATTTGATTGAAGTATGTCATTAGATAGTGTTTTTGAAATATTCAAATTGGTGATTTCCTGTAGCTACAGAACTGGTTTGTATTATTTATGATTTTCTTTTTGTGCAGTTTATGCAATGTGTATTGTGTGTTCAGTGCACTGAGGGATTGTATTACTTGAGCAGTGTTAAACATAATTCAGTATATTTCTAGTACACTGTCATGAGTTGTGATAGGATAATTACATATGTATTTAACATATGAAAGAATTTGAAAGCAATGAAGCAAAGCGGAACTAAAAAAGTTTCTTATAGCTGTCAAGTTTTGAATTCCTCCCTCAAAAAAAAAAAAAAAAAAAAAAAAAAAAAAAAAAATCTCAGTACACAGACTTTCAGATGCTATATTTCTTAATTTCCTTCATATCTAATTTACTTTTTTTTTTTAGATTGTGAAATTTAAGGGTGGGAAAATTTACTAAATGAATCTGTTTTCACTTGCCTCAGTTTATAAATATAATTGGAGTAATAGGCGAATATTTTTTATGTATTGTGAAATGGTCAGGATGATATAATTTTACTGGACAAAGATGTGTCAATTTAACTTCCAAAACAAAAAAATGAACAGAAAATGTGATTATGTTGCGACTGATGATTTCCTAAAAGATATCTACAACTCGCACATCCCAATGTATATAGTCATTGATATAAATACATTCACACAAGAGTATGCACCTAGACTCTTTGAATCTATTGTAAAGTAGCCTCCACTTTTATTGTAATCACTTAATATAAAGAAATACATTTGCTAAAATTTTACATATGCCATGCATAGAAGCTGCAATACAAATGGCTTTTCAAATTGAGTAATTTATGATTTATGAAATAAACTTGCTTTGCTTAGAATAGTGTCATTAAAATGTTAAGAAAGCAGACTTAAAAATAAAATGTAATACATCTATGATAAAGTTTGTTCACTGTGATTGTGATTATTAGTCATACTTTACAAAAAAGAAATATTTATGTTCATTTGTTTTTATCGCTTCTTCACCTTTCATATTCTCAGAGAATGATGTACAACTTATCAAGTCATGAAAATTATGTTTAGAAAATTATTTTTTGTTATACTAAGCTTCAACCATTATGAAACCTAAAAACAATTATATTGAGCATTTATCAATCCTCCCTGATACTGTGCATTGTCTCTCTGTGAAATACTTCGTGTACGTCCTCGAATGACGTTATTTTGTGTTACAGAAATGTTCCTGGGTCATGACCTGCTTCCCTATTTATCAACTGTAATTCGAACTCTAATAGCAATAGATAAGGGAATTAGATATGATACTGACATTCTATTGATATTAGAGAATAACAATTGTTAAGTTATACTTGAAATAGCAGTTCAAGAGCTTCTTTTAACTTTAGTCTTCTAATGAAACTTCATGGAAATAGATTTATTTGAGATGACTTCCTATATCGCCTTTACGTCTTCAAGTTTAATCTTTGTAAAAAATGTGTTTTTTTTTTCATCTGTACCCACTTGTTAACATCTCGTCAACGTTTCCAGGTGGCGATAATCAAGTTGTTCGGCAAGACAGCGGAGACGATAAAGTTGAAGAGAGTGACAGTGTTGCATAAGAACAACGGTGTACGGACGGCCCAATACACTGTGCCGCCGACCTCCAACGGCACTGCGGAGGCGAACAACCATGTCGTTCACCCGACCGTCGTCCGGACCAACATCCCCTTCAAAAGAAAAGTTAATGAGGTCCGACGCGCGGCCACCAAAGCCAAGCGCGCCGCCAAAAGCCAGCTCACCCGTCCGCACAAGAAGTCGGGCGTGAGTCGGAGATCGGGCGAAGGCGGTGCTGGTGGCGGTGCAATCGGACCCACTTCCCCGACCGAGTCGGAGAAGAGTACACCCGGTGCTCTTATCATGGACCCCGGTGGTGCACAGGGTAGTGGTGGTGGTGGTGGTGCTAACGGTTCGAGAGAAAAGGATCGTCGCCTGTCTAGCAGGTTCTCCATTATTAGTTTCAAAACATTCCGACCAAAGTCCTCGAGTCCGGACAAACACAAGAGCAGGAGTGGTGGTGACAAGAGAAAATCAAAGAGTGATAAAAAGAGCAAGTCGAGGGGTTCGAAGTCTCATCACAGGAGTCGAAGTCCTGACAAGAAACAAACGCGTGGGTGCAGTGGTCGTCGCGGCGGGGAGAGCCCGGACAAGAGCCGGCGCGCGCATAGTCCTCATAAACGAGCAAGTCTCGAGGATGAGAGGCGGCGCTCGAGGAACCACTCGCGAAGTCCGGATAAAGCGAGGCGGTCCTCGAGTCCGGATAAGCAAAAACACAGGTCGAGGAGTCCGGACAAGCAGAGGAAGATGGGTGACGGGAATTGGCTCATAAACAAATTCTTAGCCGACGAGGAAAAGACGGCGAAACCCATCGTTAACGGCTCGTTAGCGGGGTCCCTCAACGGGTCCCTTAACTCGATTAATGCGGTGCTTGGGGGCCCTACGAGTAGCCCCCATTTGGGCCCCGTGCGCCATGGCTCCATGCGAGGTCTGCTCAATCAGAAAAATAACAGCAAAAGTTCCGGCGGGAGCAACAACGGGAGCATAAAAGTGACCGCAATGAACGGTTTCGTGAACGAGGGCTTCATCGGGTCGCCACGAGGAGCCCGGATGCACAGTTCCCTCCGTGTGGGCAAGTCGGTGAGTCCGGAGCGGCCGGACCTTAATCTAGGGTTGTGTAAATACCCGAGATCGATTAGTATGGAGGCCTACGCGAGGCCGCCCTCCAGCCCGGATAAGCGGAAACGTCACACGCTGGACGACGGCGTCGCCCGCGACAAACGCCGGAGGTTCAGCAGTCCGGAGAAGCCTCGGGCTGTGAGTCCCGTGATTCCGGAGCGGCGGTACACAAGCCCGGAACGGACGCGCCGAAACAACCCACCGCCGCCGCCCACGCCCGAGGTGGCCGCCGGAGGGTTGGGTTCGAGGAGGACCTCGGTGTCGCCGCCATCCTCCCAAACCAATTCCTACTCGTCCGTGCCGGAGAAGATTCGAGAGAAGTTGTCACTGATTACGTCCAGTCCCAACGGGAGCGTAACCAGCATCCTGCCTTCCGTTAAGGACAAGGTGGACACTCTCAGCATCCACTCGAACTTATCCGCCCAGTCGTCAAGGGGACAACAACAGCAGCAGCAGCAGCAGCAGCAGCAGCCCAAGGATTGGGTCTAAGAGGAGGAGGGCGAGGTGGAGTAGACCTCCCAATCTCGCCCTCGAGCAGCACCGAGCGTCAAGGAGAACCTCCCTCTCTTCCCTTTTCGGAATTACCGGTATTAGGAGCATACATAACTAGTGACGCGGTTGCATTGCGTAGGTGGGTATTTCTAACATTATAATACAATTAACATTTAAGTATAAGTCATTATTTTTATGCGTCAACATTGTTAGTCGATTCAAGCCGATTCAAGTCTTTGCTGATTATAACTAAGTGGAGGTGATAATTATTTGCATTATTTTTTTTAAGAGAGAGAGGAAAAAAGAAAATTTGAATTTTTTATCTCTATGAAAAGGAAATAGAATTGATGAATGGATCAAGTTACCCTGAGGGAGTTATCCTGGTAGTTTCAGAATGAAAAAGAGAAGAAAAATTAAGAAACAAAAGCTATAATAAGGTGTGTTATGCTAAGTCGATTTATACTGTTTATGGACATTTTCTCATCACATTTGTGTACATCAAAACCATTAGTGTTAAAACTCGAATTGATCGTTCATGTCCTATAACTCATACATGCAGAGTCAGGTCCATATTTTTATGATATGAAATAATTTAGTTAACAAATTGGTGCAGTAACTGTGTTGTCGAACTACATCCTCCAGCGTCCCCTGCAACATTCGTGATATATGGACTATTATCATGAATTTTTGTGTGTGTAGCCTTTGATCCACTTTCTCTTATGCATCTTTTGATGTCATAGAAAACGGTTTAGATCAAGGAGTAAGTAAAGAATGGCACTTTCATGATTATTTTCTAGATAATCATTTATGGGATTGTGTATTGTTTAATACTGATTTATTAGTTATTACTAATAGTTACTTTTATCTTACAGTATTTAAAATATATATGTTGTAGACATTGTCAAATTACCTAAGACTTAGACATAGAAACTTATTTGTTCACTGTATTTGTTTGATATGTGTATTTCCTATATTATATATTGAATGGCCAATCAACATCGGTTCTAGTACATACAGTTATTATATTACTTGCTCTGTGATATGATTTCAATATATCAACAGTCATTTGTCATCTTCGGTTTGGGAACTTTGGGAGGAAGAAATAGACTTTGATTTACTTTGGGAGGTTTTAAAAAGAAAGAAGAAGAAATAGGATTATAGTGAACGTCTTTGCATTTCTGTATTAGGGGAAGACTATTTCCAAGAACGGGATGGGTGGGGGGGGGGGAAATGCAAGTGATTTTTGTGCCATCGCGATGTGAGTGATATTTTCTGTAAATCCAGACTTCCTCTTTATTGGTTCGTTGTGTTTATACATAACGTTCACGTCTCTGACAACACAATTCGATCTTCTTTGCAATGCCTGCAAACGTGAATTGAATGTTATTCTCTCTATACCATGATGGATGATAATGTAGGATTCAATACTACAAAATTCAATGTATTCGTGAGTGATAGAGGCGTGTGTATGTGCTGCCTGTAAAGGTGAAATGAATGCTAATTTCTCTATATCGTAATGTATGATAATATAGGATTCAATACTACAAAATTCAATGTACTCGTGAGCGATAGAGGCGTGTGTATGTACTGCCTAACCTTAGATTTAAATACGAAAAAAAAATAACACTTGCAAAATACATAAACAGATGGATACATGGATCCTCAGCGTTTCTCGTAATTAACGCTCTGCAGCTTTACGATTTTTTGCTTTTCTTAATTTTCCTCATTTTTTTTATTTTTTATTTTTTTGTCTTGTTATTGGTGTGGTTTTCCTATGTTATATCTCCCATAGTGCATTCAGTTACCGTACACCTGTAACAATTATTGCAATGAATATAATAGTGTTCATTTATTACGTTTGTGGAAGAATGGGAGCATTCGCTAACGACGAAGGAAGATGTCAAAACTTATAGAAAATGAAAACCAAACCAAAGCAAAACAATTTTTTTTTTTTCGATTATTTAGGGACATGTCACGCTCATTAGAACCCAGACACGCCTAGCTTGACAAGTTTTCTAGACAAAAAGGGGAAAAGGTTTTAGTGATGTTGTGCATTGCATTCATACAATCACGTACTTTTTTCATCGATGTTTCTTTGTCTTTAGAAGCAGAGCAGTATTCCAAACTTTGCAAACATGGCGCAAAATAATATTCCTTGTTACACTTTATTCTACGGCATATATATAGTATACATAAATACATACAAGTGTGTATATACGTGTATGCATATTGTATGTGTATATATTTTATATATATGCATACATATGTATGCATACATATATATGTGTACGCTTGCACGTGTATGCGTGTATATATGTGTGTGTGTACACGTCCATGTACATATGCTGATACACACACACACACACACACACACACACACACACACACACACACACACACACACACACACACACACACACACACACACACACACACACATATATATATATATATATATATATATATATATATATATATATATATATATATATATAGTGTGTGGGTGTGTTTGTGTGTGTGTGTGTGTGTGTGTGTGTGTGTGTGTGTGTGTGTGTGTGTGTGCATATTTATACATCCATACACATATGTATGTATATATAAATATGAATATATATATATATATACATATATAAATGTATGGATATGTATAAATGTATTCATATGTATACAATTATATATGTATGTGTACGTAGTTAAGTGGAGCTTCATGGAATTTATTTAAATGCATGATACCTAACGTGCATGCATGCATCCATATACTGGTTATTGCATAGAAACTTTTGTGTATATATTTATGCACCAGAGATCTGAATATACATATATATTTTTTCATTTCAAAATTTTCTAAATTGATGACGTGATATTGAACGTGTCTGTTCGCAGATAAGAGGTACTCAGTACACATTATCGTACGCTAACTTGGCTCTTTTAAGCTCTTTGGTCCTCGACAGAATCACGCCAAGCTTTACCCAGTAACCTTTCGCTCGCCGCCGCCACCACCACCACCACAACCGCCCAAGTAACTTGGCGGTATCGCTCTAGATTAAGGTGTTCATTATTGCCTTGGGTCACTTCCTAGGTGTTACTCTGATTTTGTGCTACCCACTCGATAGAGGGGAAGAGAGAGAGCGAGGTGTGTGTGTACGTGTGTGTGTGTGTACCTGTGTGTGTGCGTGTGAGTATATGTGTGTGAGCACGCGCGTGCGTGTGCGCAGACTCGTGGGCTTCGTGGATGTATCAACGTTGCAATACAGGTAGATTGTCCATTCGAAGTATCGTCTGCCGAAGGGAAGGGTTAAATTGAAGATTTCTCAATATGTTACATTTGCCTTCTGTGACGTCAACCTGACCACGAAAGCCCCTCACACTCGAAAAACCATCTAGCTCACGTGTTCACTGTCATTATTCAGGTCAGGTATACTATCCAAATTAGCTGATTTATGGGACATTTGAATTTGTGTATATATATATATATATATATATATATATATATATATATACACATATATATACATATGCATACACACACACACACATACACACACACACACGCACGCACATATATGTATATATCTATATATATATATATATATATATATATATATATATATATATATATATATGTGTGTGTGTGATGAATTACACGCACACACACACACGTCGGATAAACGGCAAAGATCGGAACTCCGAAAAAAAAATGCAATTTTCGTGGATTTCAGCGACGAGGGAGTACCTGTGTTGTATTAGTAGGGAAGGGGAAAGCTCGTGGTGTAGTGGGCAGGTGAATAGAAAGGAGAAGGGGAGGAATTATTGAGAAAAAAAGGAATAAAATGAGGAAGGGAAGGAACAGGCCCCGGAAGTCAGAAGGGTGGAAACAAAAGGTGCGCAGACGACAAAAGTGAAGTCGAAGAAGTTAGCAAAGGGATCAGAAGTAGAAATATAGATAAAATTAACTCAATAGAAAGTGGAGATAATTATTAGCAAGTCTAGAGAAAAAAAAATGAACAAACCATGGTAGGTTAGGTTCAGCTAGCTCACGCTAATTACACAAAGAGTTGGTAAACTGGAAGAACTAAAGAAGAAGAACCAAAACCTAAATAAAGAAATAGAAGAATTAAAAAGATAGTTATATGAAGTGAAGTATAAGAATGAGAAATTAAAGAGGAATAATAAAGAGAATAAGGAGTCCATAGCAAAAGAGGTAAAAGGTTGGAGAAAAGTTCAGGAGGATAATGAAATTGAATCTAGAGATATAATGAAACAACAGATGAAGGAACACACTAAGGACACAGTTATTAAAATGATGAGAGAGAAGGAGAATATAGGAAGAGACTTAGCATATAAAAAGAAATGTATAATTATATTAGGAATGGAAGAGAAGCATTATCCAAATAGGGCTACATGAATAAGAGATGAGAAAAAGGTAAAGGTATTGAAAATATTTCAAGGTAAACAGGAAATAGGGAAAGAAATTGAAGACATATATAGACTAGGGAAATACAATATAGACAAGACCAGACCAATTAAGGTTAAATTCAGGTCACAAATGACAGCAGAGAATGTCTTATCAAAAACAGGGAAACTAGCAGAAAGTGATCAGTACAAACAGGTATGGATAAAAAGAGAGATGAATAAAGAGGAAAGATAGAAAAAAAAATCGAAGCTAAAAAAAAAAGAGAACAGAATAGAGTTAGACAAAGAGAAATTCTATTGGATAGTAGTCGATATGAAAGTGAGGAAATGGTTTATAGGAGAGAAAAACAGAAGGGAAAAAGAAAACAGGATGGAGGTAACAGAAAATTAAAAGTTTCCTTCACAAATATAGATGGATTAATAACATGCTTGGATGAATTGAATGATTACCTGAAGGAAAAAGAACCGGAAATAATGGAATTGTGGAGACAAAGTTAAAAGGTCTATTACCACCCAACAGTGTAGGGCATGGTGTATATAATTATTGGATTAGAAACAGAGAAGTACAACAAGGCTTTGGGGTTATGCTCCTGACTTAGAAGTACATAAATGTGAGGAATGTTACATATGGAAAGAATAGAGTGGAAATGATTATGATGGAAATAGGGGACAGGGGAAAGAAGAGCAGGAAGTCTGTGGTAAATTATGTGCCTCCTAAAACGGCTCTGTGGGAAGAGAGAGAACACAAAAAATGTGTTAGAAGATACAAGGATAACACTAAATAAGATAATGGAAGATGGAGGAAGAATAGTTACAATGGGTGACTTTAATTGTAAAGAAATCTGCTGGGAAGAAATGACAGTGAAGGATGGAGACGACCTATGGGGAAATGTACTAGATATGATTATAGAACATACAATGACACAATGGATGCAAGAGAATACTAGCTATAGAAATGAGGAAGAACCAACGAGACTAGACCTAATGATCACATCGGAACCTGAAATAGTGGACAAGATTGAAACGACACCACTACGTAGAAGTGACCACGTATTAGTTCAACTGAAACTAAATGATGAGAAATATATTGGAGAAATGAACAATATAGAAAGGGAAGAATGATGTATGGAAAAAAATGAATATAATGAGTTTTTTTTAAGCAGACTGGGATAGGATATACAAAAAGGAAACAATAGTAGAAGAGAAATGGAAAATCTTGACAAAAGTTTATAAGAAAGGAGTGGAAAAGTGTGTTCCAAGACAAAACCAAGAAAAAGGATATGTAGAATGTTGATACAAGAAAAGATATAGCGAGTTAAAAGATATAAGGGATAAAGCTTGGATAAAATGGAGGAAAGACAAAAAAAAAAAAAAGGAAAAATGGAAAATATATATACTGATTATAGAAATGAATATGTACAAGTGCGCAGAGAAGAAAAGAGAAAATACAAAAAATATGTCAGAAAATTGTAAAGATCAATCAAAACTATTTTATAGATTTGTAAACAACAAACTGAAAAACAAACAAGAATTCGTGAAACTACAAGGAGGAATAGAATATACAGAGGAAATAGAAATGGCAGAAATTATGAACAAGCATTTTAAATCAGTGCTTACGAGAGAGAAAATACAACTTAGAGATGTCGAGTGGGAAGGAAAGTCCCCTTATGAAAGAGATAGAAGTAACAAAGAATGAAATAATGAATCACTTGAATAATCTCGATGTTAGAAAATCGCATGGTCCAGATGAAATGGCAAACTGGATTTTAAGAGAATGCAGGAACGAACTAACAGACAAAATACATAGTCTAATAAGCAGTTCATTGAAGGAAGGAAAAGTTCCAGAAGATTGGAAAAATGCAAATATAGTACCAATATATAAAGGGGGGAAACAAGGAAGACCCTACAAACTATAGACCGGTCTCTCTTACATGTACGGTAGCAAAACTCTGTGAAAGAATGATCAATATTAGATGGATAAAGCATTTGGAAAAAAACAATGTACTAAATTCGTGGCAGTCTGGATTTAGACAAGGAAGATCATGTGTCACAAACTTGATGTGTTTCTATTCAAGACTAATAGATAATACAAGAAAGAGATGAATGGGCTGATTGTGCATTTATAGAACTAAAAAAAAAACTTTTGTATGGTGCCACATAAGAAACTGCTAAAGAAATTAGAAATTACAGGAGGAATACAGGGCAAACTACTTAAGTGGGTGGAAGATTTCTTGCATGAAAGGAAAATGAGAGTGGTGATAAGAGACAAACATTCCAATTGGGATGAGGTGTTCAGTGGAATTCCACAAGGAATAGTACTGGCCCCAATAATGTTTGCTATATGTATATATATATTAATGATATGGATGAAGGAATTGAAAGGTTTATGAGCTTCTTCGCAGACGATGCAAAAATGTTGAAAAAAGTGAACACCGAAAAAGATTGTGAGTCGCTACAGATTGATCTCAGTAAAGTATCGGAATGGAGTAGGAAGTGGGAGATGGAATTCAACATTGAGAAGTGTAGTATAATGGATTTTGGAAGATGCAAAAAAAGAGTAATGGGATTATATAAATTGGGAAAGGAAGAAATTAAAAAAGTGGAAAAGGAGAAGGACCTAGGAGTCATTATTATGAATAATATGTCCCCTGAGAAACATATAAACAAAATTTGTTGAAAAACTTATAATTTATTAAGATTAAAGTGGCATTTACATACCTGGACGATAAAAATGATGAAGAAAATACTAGTCAATTTGATAAGACCAGAATTGGAGTATGCAGCGACGACGTGGTCACCAAGTACAAAAAATGTATAACAAAGCTTGAAAGAATACAAAGAGCGATTAGGAAATTGGCACCAACACTCTCAGAACTATCATATGAGGATAGGAAATTGGCACCAACACTCTCAGAACTATCATATGAGGATAGGCTGGGAAAACTTGAACTACAGCCATTGGGCCAATGAAGAGAAAGCGGAGATTTGATAACCTGTTATAGAATCATGAAAGGCATGGAAATTATTGATAGGATCTAATAAAATGGGATGGTATACATACAAGAGGACATGGGAAGAAAATCAAGAAAGACAATTACAGAAGAGACCTGAAAAAGAACAGCTTTCCCCACAGGATAATGGACGTTTGCAACAAGTTAGATTAAAATGTGGTGTGTGCAAAAACGATACACGAATTTAAAAACAGGCTAGCTAAAACGAGATATGAAGACGGGACACCACGAGCATAGCTCCCCTTTCCGTAAAATACAACTAGGTAAACACACACACACACACACACACACACACACACACACACACACACACACACACACACACACACACACACACACACACACACACACACACACACACATATATATATATATATATATATATATATATATATATATTATATATGTATTATATATATATAGATATAATACAAATATATATAAATGTATATA
>NC_134778.1:92786422-92793922 GCF_046742065.1 Oratosquilla oratoria
TTTAGCATTCGAATCCCGCACTTCTCTCGATTCTCAGCAGTGACTGTTATCTATCCACAGTCCGAGCGTATAGGGCAAAAGTGACCGCTTCGGTCTGAGCTGCGCGGCAGGAACATTTCATCTGCCATTCACAACAGCCATTAAATATGGTCTTCGGACATTCTCATTTTGGTAAATAAAAGCTTTGAACTTTTGTTTGCATTACTTATCCTGATGAATGCCATGTTTACAAAAGTTCTAAGCTTTGTGATGCATACAATGAATTCCTCAAAAAATAATCATGGACCTCCTGGAATAATGATAAATGTTGCCTCATGTGGTGCGCTGGTGCCGTAATCAGAAGCATACTGGTCTCGCATTCGTTTAGTTGTGGGTTCGAATCCCGCACTTCTCTTCGATTCTCAGCAGTGACTGTTATCTATCCCAACAGTCCGAGCGTATAGGGCAAAAGTGACCGCTTCGGTCGAAGCTGCGCGGCAGGAAAACCTGCATTCACAACAGCGGCTTAAGATGGTCTTCGGACTCTCTTTGGTAAGAAGCTTTGAACTTTTGTTTGCATTACATTTGTGAGATGTTGTTTCTATATAGATGGGGAGCAGTCACCACTTATAAGAACATAACAATGAAGGAGACTGCAAGAGGCCATAAGACCTACACTAGGGAGTTACATGTCCATGACCACGTGTCATCCCCATCCATAAACCTGTCTAACCGTTTCTCAAAAGAACCGACAGCTTTTTATGCCTGGAAAGGTAAGAAACTCCATTGAAAATGATAGAGATAGGTCCTGGACCCAGTACAGAGAGCGAGTGTCAGCCCCTCACGGTTGCACTTTTTGATGGAGGTAAGGGGGCTGACGGGTTTTGAAAATGCATAAATTCCGTGTAGTTGTAAGTGTTTTCATGCTTACATTAAAAAGATAGGGGGCACATGAAGAATTGTCACTCCAGAACACCCACATGAAGAATAGTCATCCCAAGAGATCCCACCTGAAGAACTGTCACCCCGTACGCATCAACAGTGGAATAAATATTAGGTTAGGTTAGATTAGATTAGGTTAGGTTAGGTTTGTTAGATTAGATTAGGTTAGGTTGCGTTAGGTTAAGGTATGTTAAGTTAGGTTGAATGAAGGTTATGATTGTTGTCATCAATTTATACAAACGAAGAATCGTAAACCCAGGATGGCCCACATGAAGAATTATCACCCTAGGGTACCTCATAAGAAGAATTGTCACCCTGTCAAAGTCTGGGGTGACGATTCTAGATTTCATTGGGACATATTTGTTAGTTAAAATTGGGTTAGGTTATGTTGGTTAGCTTAGGTTGGGTTGGGTTAGGGGTGGTTATGTCAGGTTACGTTACATTAAGTAAGGTTAGGTTGGATTGGATTATGGTTGGTTAGGGGTTAGGTTGGGTTAGGTTAGGTTGAGTTAAGTTAGATTAGGTTGGGTTAGGTTAGGTTAGGTTGATAGGGTTGAGTTAGGTTAGGGTTGGTTAAGTTGATTGGGTTGAGTTAGGTTAGGGTTGATTAGGTTAGGCTAAGTTACATTAAATAAGGTTAGGTTTGGTGAGGTTAAGTTTAGTTAGGTTACGTTACATTAGGGAACACAACATAACCCATCCTAACCTTACACAATCCAGCCCAGCCTAGCCTAACCTAACTTGAAATGACCCGTCCTAATTTAGACTATCCAACTTAAACAAACCCAACCCAACTCAACCCAACCAAAGCTAACCTAATCTAATCTAACCTAACCCAACCCAACTTAACCAAACCCAGCCAAACATAACCCAACCCAACTCATCCTAAAGTAAACTAACCAAACCTAACCTAACCTACTAACCAAACCTAACCTTATCTAACCTAACCTAAACCAACCCAAGCCAAGACGACCTAACCTAAAGTAAACCAACCTCATTCAACCTAAGCTTACCCAACCTAACCTTACCCAACCTAATCTTACCCAACTTAACCTTACCCAACCTAACCTTACCCAACCTAACCTAAACCAACCCGACCTAACCTAGCATGAACCAACCTAACCTATTTTAACCTAACCAAGCCTAATGTAACACAACATAGCCTAACATAGCCTAACCTATCAAAACCTAACGTAACATAACCTAACCTAACCGACCTAACCTAAGCCGACCCAACCCAACCAAAACCAACTAAATCTAACTTAACCTAACCTAACCCAACCTAAGTTATCCTACTCTACTCTACTGTACCCTCTAACTCAACCCAACCTAACCCATCCTAACCCAACTTTAACGTAATGGAACCTAACCTAACCTAACCTAACTTAACCTAACTCAGGCCAACCCAACCTAACTTAACCCAAACCTAACCCAACCCAAACTAACCTAACGTTAACTAGATTTAACCTAACCTTACGTAAACTAAACCAACGTAACCTAACATTACCCAATGCAACCTAAGCCAACCCAACCTAACCCAACTTAACCCAACATAGTCTATAACTCAACCAAACCGAACCTAACATATTTTAACCTAAACTAACGTAATCCAACTAACCTAAACTAACCTAACTTAAGATGTTCTAATCCAACTTAACCTAACCTAACTAAACCTAACCTACTCTACCCTAAGCTAAGCTAACCTAACCAAATCTAACCCAGCCCAATCAAACTCAAACTAACTTAACGTAAACCAACCTAACTTTAATCAACCTAACCCAACCTAACCTAACCTAACCAAGCCTAACTTCACCAAACCTAACTTCACCCAACCTAACCCAACACAACACAAACCAAACCTAACCCAACCTGGTCAAACTTAACCTAACCTAATCTAAAATAACCTAATCTAACCCAACCTAACCTATCCTAACCAAACCTAACCGAACTCAGCCTAACCTAATCTAACATTACCTAACATATTCCAACCCAACCTAACACAACCTAACCAATCAAACCTAACTCAACATAACCTAACCCAACCCGACCAAACCTAACTCAACATAATATAACCCAACACTACTCAACCCAACTCAATCCTACGCAACCCAACCTAACCAAACCTAACCCAACCCAACCTACTATTATACCAACATAACTTAATCTAACTTTACCCTATCCAACCTAGCGTAAACCAACCAAGTCTAAGCTAATAGAACCGAACTAACTTAACCTAACCCAAGAGAACCAAACTTAACCCCAAACTAATCTAAAATAATATAACTTCACCTAACCTAACCCAACATAACTTAATCTAACCTAGCCCAACCCAACCTAACCTAGCCCAACCCAACCTAACCTAGCCCAACCTAACCCAGCCCAATCCAAACTAACCTAGCTCAAATTAACTTAGCCTAACCTAACCTTGCCCATCATAATCTAACAGAACTAAACCTAAGCTAATCTAACGCTGTCTAACTTAACCGAATTTAACCTATCCTAACCCAACCTAATCCAGCATAATTCAACCTAACTTAACCTAATTTACCTATGCAAAAATGCAAAAATGCGTAAATACGTAGATGCACACAAACGTGTAAATGCGTAGCTGAAAGTGAGTGGATGCGTTATCGCGCTGTTAAACACATGAGTAAACAAGTGAATGAGTAAATGAGTAAACCTGTAAAAGCGTAAATGCGTAAATGCAGGATTAATTGCAAAAATGCATATAGAAAATTTGCATGAAAAAATTAATACACCTAGCAGTAAACAGTGTGTAATTGCGTAAAGGTAAATTTGTATATGCGTAGGTTATAAAAAATGAGCGTAAGGGTGTATATGGCAGAATGCACAAAAGGGTAAGTGCATAGATAAGTTATTGCGTAAATGTGAATACTTAAATGCATATGAAGTTAAAATAACTTAAAACAATTGCGTAAGCATGGAGACAAGGAATTGTTCAATTTATATACGTATGTACAGTAAATACGTGCTGGGGTACACACCGAATTCGCATGAATATATTTTTATATCTGTTATTTCTTATAACATTTCGCTTTCACACAAGTGAGGACAGGAAATCTAATGTACGCCTCTGAGGTCCTCCAAGAACCGGAATCCGGATAGATGACGCCTTCCGGCCGAGTGTGAATGATATGGACCTCCGGAAGGCATTATAAATTCAACTTAGCAGGAAAATTCTTCTACGTCCTCAGCCCTTGCACCCTTATCGCCTCGCGCAGAATGGAGACGTGTCTCCGTCCTCCCGTCCCTCACGAGCTTTCCTTTGGACACTCATCGCGGAGCCAAAGTTTTCTTCTGGGTTCCTTGGGGGAAAGTGCAGAGCTTTCTCATTACAATTAGGGTAAAAGAAAGAACGAAAAAAACAACAAAATATACATAGACACACACACACACACACACACACACACACACACACACACACACACACACACACACACACACACACACACACACACACACACACACACACACACACACACACACACACACATACACACACGCACACACACACACACACATACACACACGATCGTTGAATTGACGGTGAAGATTGGAACTCCGGAAAAAACGAAAAAAACAAAACGCAATTTTTGTGGATTTCAACGAATAGGGAGTACCTGTGTTGTATTAGTAGGAAAGGGGAAAGCTCGTGGCGTAGTAGAAAGGTGAAGAAAAAGGAGATGGGGAGGGATTATTGAGGAAAATGGGGGGAAAAAATGAGGAAGGGGACGAACGGGCCCCGGACGTCAAGAGATGTGCAGACGACACAGGTGAAGTCGAAGAAATCAGTAAAGGCTTTAAAATTTGAAATATAGATAAGAACAGCGCAATAGAAAGTGAAGATAGTTATTTCCATGGATTTAACGAGGGAGGAGATGACAACCTCCCCCGATTAGCAAGAGGAAAAACTAACAAAAATGAACAAATCATGGGAGGTTAGGTTTAGCCAACTTGCACTGATTACACAAAGAGTTGATAAATTGGAAAAAGTAAAGGAGAACCAAAACCTAAATAAAGCAATAGAAGAATTAAAAAGACAGTTACAAGAAATAAAGGATGAGCATGAGAAAATTAAACAGGAATAATAAAAAGAATAAAGAATCCATAGCAAAAGAGGTAAGTGGTTGGAAAATTGTTCAGGAGAATAGCAAAACTGAATTTAGAGATATAGTGAAAGAACAGATGAGGGAACACACTAAGGACACAGTTATTAAAGTAATGAGGGAGAAGGAGAATATAGTAAGAGACTTAGCAGATAAAAAGAAATGTATAATTATATTAGGAATGGAAGAGAAACATAATCCAAATAGGACTACAGGAGTAAGAGATGAGAAAGAAGGAGTGAACAAGGTACAAAAATATTTCAAGGAGGTGAACATGAAATAGGGAAAGAAATTGAAGAAATATATATAAAATAGGGAAATACAATATAGACAAGACCAGACCAATTAAGGTTAAATTCAGGTCACAAATGACAGCAGAAAATGTCTTATCAAAAACAGGGAAACTAGCAGAAAGTGATCAGTACAAACAGGTATGGATAAAAAGAGAGTTGAATAAAGAGGAAAGAGAGGAAAAGAAAACAAAAATAATCGAAGCTAAAAAAGAAAAGAAAAGAGAGAACAGAACAGAGTCAGACAAAAATAAACTCTATTGGAGAGTAGTGGATATGAAAGTGAGGAAATGGTTCATAGGAGAGAAAAACAGAAGGGAAACTATTTTTCCTCATTTAGTTCCTGTTCAACCAATATGTGGTCACTTTTACTTATTGGTGTCTTATATTCAATCTTATCTACTATTTCGGGTTCTGACGTGATTATTAGGTCCAGTCTCGATGGTTCTTCTTTATTTCTATACCTAGTATTCATTTGAATCCATTGCGTCATTGTATGTTCTATAATCATATCAAGTGGTACATTTCCCCATAGGTCGTCTCCATCCTTTACTGTCATCTCTTCCCAGCAGATTTCTTTACAATTAAAGTCACCCATTATAACTATTCTTCCTCCATCTTCCATTATCTTATTTAGTGTTATCCTTATGTCTTCTATCATACTTTTGTGTTCTCTCTCTTCCCACGAGGCCGTTTCAGGAGGCACATAATTTACTACAAACCTCCTGCTCTTCCCATCCCTGTCCTCCACTTCCATCATAATCATCTCTACTCTATTCTTTCCATATGCAACATTCCTCACATATATAGCCTTCTTAGTCAGGAACATAATTCCACCCCCTTGTTTTACCTCTCTGTTTCCAATCCAATAATTATATGCACCATGTCCTACACTGTTGGGTGGTAGTGGACCTTTCAATTTTGTCTCTACAATTCCCATTATGTCCGGTTCTTTTTCCTTCAGATAATCATTCAGTTCATTCAAGCCTGTTATTAAGCCATTTATATTTGTGTAAGACACTTTTAATTTTATGTTACTTCCATTGTGTTTTCCGTTTCCCTTCTGTTTTCCTCTGCTATGAACCATTTCTTCACTTTCATATTCACTACTCTCCAATAGAATTTATCTTTTTCTGTCTCTGTTCTTTTCTCGTTTTTTTCTTTAGCTTCTAGTCTTTTTGTCTTCTCATCCTCTCTTTCCTCTTTATTCATTTCACTTTTTATCCATATTTTTTTTATATTGTTCACTGTCTGCTAGTTTTTCTGTTTTTGCTAAGATATTCTTTGCTGTCGTTTGTGACATGAATTTAACCTTAATTGGTCTGGTCTTATCTGTATTGTATTTCCTGAGTCTATAGATTTCTTCTATTTGTTTTCCTATTTGTGGTTCATCTTCTTAAACTACTTCTAATATATTATTTACTTTTTCCTTTTCCTCCTTTATTCTTGTAGTCCTATTTACATTATACTTCTCTTCCATCCCTAATATAATTATACATTTCTTTTTAAAAGAAATTAATTATACATTCTTGTAGTCCTATTTACATTATACTTCTCTTCCATCCCTAATATAATTATACATTTCTTTTAAAAGAAAACTTGCTGTCAAGATTTACCACATATACCCGGTACACACACACACACACACACACACACACACACACACACACACACACACACACACACACACACACACACACACACACACACACACACACACACACACACACACACACACACACACATATATATATATATATATATACATATATATATATGTATATATGTATATATATATATATATATATATGATGATTGAACAACAAAACAAAAGGTTTTCTGTATAAAGGCACACAACAAGACCAAATCATTCAAGACTGTTCAAACCAAGTAAAGGCGTCTGTTCGATTTCAACCATTATCCAAACTAGAATAATTTTATCAAGCGGGTTCGAAATTTTGAAGACTATTGAAATCTAAAGGATCATAGGAAGGCTAGGAAATCATCTACTGGAGCTCCTGTTACAGTCTGCACATCTGAGAGAGTCGCCATTCCTCAAAATTCTGTAGGCAGAAGCCCGAGCAAATCTCTGCATCGTAGGAAGTTTCAACAGTTTGGGATTTCGTCTTCTTCAGTCTCTGAAGACACCAGCTCACCCAGGC
>NC_134778.1:92798922-92811422 GCF_046742065.1 Oratosquilla oratoria
GATTACCACGGAACATGTTACCACACGAGTGACTACTGTCGCGTGCTCTTGGCAAAAAGGCAACAAAGACCTGCTTCACCATAACGCTCCCCCGCCAGAGACAGACATAACACACCTTCCATAAGACTATAAAGCACAAACATAACACGCAAGTTCACACAAGGCTCTCCATACCCGGAACTTCCCTCACCAACCCTACTTGTGCTTACCCTGAACACCCCGGACACTTATTCACTTTCCATGGTATTCAAGGTAGCCTCAAGCAATATCAAACTCACCATATTTCTAGATACTGGATCACCTGTTCAGTTTTAACAACTTCCGTTCGGAGCGCAAGAAAGTCACCATCCTAGAACCCCCTGATATCCAACTCGCTATCGTCGATGGTTTACTATTCCCTATCTTTGGAAAATTTCCCACCCGTTCCACTTACTGTCTACGCAGCCAACATGTACTTTCCCGCTGACATCCTTATAGGATTGAACTTGATGAAGCAACATCAGTCTTATATCCCGCTCAGAATGGTATAATCTATGCAAACTGTATCCTCCCTACGTTGTATTCAGAACCCCCCCCCACCATTAGCAAAATACACGTGACCGAGCTCCAACAGCCAAACACAAACAGCTTCAACACCTGCTCAACCACTCCAAAACACCCTCAGGATTCCACCTCTCCTTTCTTGCTCACAGCTGTCAACATGCATTCTAAATGTAACAGACGTAAAAACTCCTCCCGGATGTTCAAATCAGCAAAACGCCAAACAGAAATCTCATTCAATACCGTCGGTCATTCATAAGCTGAGAATGATGTCTTACCCCACATTGAAGATTTCGACCTTCAATCCACCTCAGTCTTACAAATGTTATATTCTTTCAAACACGCTCATGCAGTAATCATCATCTAAAAAACGCTGTTCTCTAATGAGTATACAAAATTACACATACGAGTCTTCCAAACCCCAAACACTGATGTAATCTGTATGCCAGAGACAAGCCGCGTGAATGGTATCTCCCTACTTTCGGCCATCAGCTCAACATCGAAGAAAGGTCACACGTGCATACTGACTGCAAATGATACTAGTGCCCCAATCCATCTCACAGTTGGTACTAATGTTTGTAATTTCTTGGTATATTTCTCACGTATACAATTCATCGAGGAGAAATTCACTACTTCACAAGTGTGTACCACAACTTCCGACGTGTGACAAGCACAGGAACACATTCATGAAATGCGTTTCAACCCCGTATATTTCCCTGACGCACAAGCGGACTTAGTTACTCTTTGCAACAAATTTAGACATACCATCGCATTGCCAGTTGAACCCCTTGGATTAACAAACCTTATTCAGCACCATATACCCCTTCGGAAAAACACGAAACCACGTTACATCCCCGCATACAGATTAACACACACTAAACGCACGATTGTAGATAATCTCATAACAGACACGATTGAGTAAGACATAATCAAATCTTCAATCTCTGAATGGTATTTCCCTCTCTTTGTAGTTCCCAAACACGATGGTTACTTCCGCCCAGTTGTGAATTTCAGAGAATTAAACAAACTAATTGTCACAGAAAGACATCCCATTCCGGTATTACACGACATCTTACACTTCGTCGCTGAAAACAACATAGTTTTCACAACCTTGGATCTCATGTCAGGATGTTTCCAGGTTCTCTTTGATACAGAGTCTAGATCTCTCATGGCATTCAGCACGAACAACGGACACTTTCAATTCAAACGCTTTGCTATGGGTCTTGTTCCCCCCCCCCTCTGTTTTCACACGCCCCATGCGCACAGTACTTGCAGTCCTCCTAGGATAGTCAGTTTTCATGTATCTCGACATTATCATCGTTTCCAAATCTGTTGGCGAACACCTACTTACGCTTAACACTGTCTTCTCACAAGTAGCAAAGGGAGGACTTCAAATTGAAGCTTAAGAAGTGTTCCTTCCTTCAGAAAGAAATACGCTTCCTAGGTCACGTCCTCTTAAGGACTTTTAACCTCGCAGGACAAGGTCAAGGTAGTCCCTTTCACTGGACACTTGACCAAGAGAAAGCCTTTAATGACTTAAAACATACCTTAACGACGGCACCTGTCTTTGCTTTTCCAAACCACAAGCTTCATTTCACGATATACACGGACGCTTGCTACACAGGCCTCGGCGCAGTCCTCATGCAACAACATGATACAAAAATTAGACCAATTGCCTATGCTAGCCGCAAACTCAACAAATATACGCCCCTAAGCACTTCAAAGAGATAATCCTTAGTTACGAGACACATATCCACATAGGCCAACAACCAATCTTACACCTCTTGAAAGGAAAAATATCGCAGACAAATTAGCTTGTTAGTTTCCCGCCATACAAGATTTCCATTTTGTTCATGAAAAAGCAAACGTGGTAGCAGGCGCATTCAGTCGTCACCTCGATTTCATCGGTCAAGATCTCCCTCCTGTCAACATTATGCAAGCGCGCATTGCCACAGCGCAGTCAGATCCCCTTTGGAAACATCTTATATACTTTCTCACCTCTGGTAATACAACTGACACAGATGATTTTCCTTCAAATAACGGCAACTACACCTTAATAGACGGAGTACTGTATCATATCATAATACCGAAGAACAAAAATTAACCCATCCGTTCAGTGCTTCAGCTTGTTGTTGCTACGAAATTCATTCCTGAAGCTCTAAAACTCGTACACGATCCACCCATCGCTGTTCACTCAGGAAAGGACAAATGCTTGACACAAGACAGATTGCATTACTTCTGGTTACCCATGAGGAATGATATACACGCCTATATTGATGCTTGCCATTCATATGCTTCACACAAAGGTCAAATTAGCGTCATGTTTCCATATTAAGTTATCCTGCCCTTTGCGAACCTTTCGACTCAGTGGCTATTGACCTTCTTAAGTTACCACTCATCCCCAGCGGAAACAAATACCTCTTTGTTTGTGAAGACCATTTTCCCCGATTCTGCATTCTTTCATCCTTACCAGATATGACAGCACAACACGTTCCACAAACGATTGTTGACAAACTCATATGCCCTTATACTACACCCAAATGCAATACTACTCCTTATCACCCTAGCTCTAAAGTTTTAGTCGGAAAACAGAACCGCAAAACCCTAAATGTTCTCCGGCATTTTGCCTCAGACGTACATTCTTCTTCGGATGAATATGTACCAATGGTCCAAGTTTGCATTAACAGTATAATTAATGGGTCAATCTTTGGCTCGGAAAAAAAGCTCCTATATGATCTTACCCCTTCCCCATTTACAATTTCTACGATTATGTTAATTTTAAGTACAAAATCTCAATACTCTCGTCAAGAGAATTCACATTACCTTTGGTCTCTCTAAAGACGACATGGCACGGCTTCATAATACAGGAGCGAGAGATTGCAAAGTTGACATTGGAGACATTGTGTACACCTTTAACCACACACCTACATCAAAACTTTCTCCTAAGTTCACGGGACCTTTTCGCGTTCTTAGCCTAGTATCAAACAATAAAACCAAAGTACTTAGTTTGAAGAATTTAACAGAGACAGACCTACACAAAGATAATATCAAAGTAGATCATATCTTCTCGGTGAATGGAAGTGTATTTACTTTCCACATGTCATTAGACTGAAGTGAATATTATTGAATTATCTTCTGGGATCAAATCGTTGAGAACAGCGCCTGATAGCCGGACTGGGCACTGTTGGAAGAAGATATATTACACACCACAACTGCACGTCACAAGAAGTCACATTACGAGAAGATAAATATCAAGCATACGACGTTGTGTACTTAGCAGCAGCAGTACCAACCTGCTTTTGAGCAGTAGGTCTAACAAGAACCCAACCATAGAGGCCACTTAACTGTAAGTAGGTCGACCTGACCTTGACCCTTAGGACACCTGGTGCGCTCCAGATATAGACGTTAAGAAATGTACGTCCACAGAAGAAATTATCTTTATATCTTATTTTTTCACCATATATTATTATAATATGCCATGTCCCTTCTATGTATCATAATTGTAAATACTTTAATTATTATTGAGTGTATCACTCAACCATGTAAATACCTATTTCTGTAAAATTATAAATATGTTTTATATAATAATGATGAATAGATAAATAAATAAATAAAAAGTATAATAATATAAATATATATAATTATAAATAAATAAATATTTTTTCACCATATATTATTCAAATATGCCATGTCCCTTCTATGTATCATAATTGTAAATACTTTTATTTATCATTGAGTGTATCACTCTACCATGTAAATACCTACTTCTGTAAAAATTTTAATGTTTTATATAATAATGATGAATAGATAAATAAATGAAAAGTGTAATAATATAGATATAAATAATTATAGATGAAATAAATAAACAAATGCATATGTATAGTTGAATAATAAACAAACAGGTAAATAGTAAATAATAAATTGACATATAAATGATAATAAATAAAAATCAAGCAAATAATAATAAACAAACATACAAATAATAACAAACATATAAACAAATATATAACATAAATTACAGGTATTACAGCATTTTGCCTAGGTGTTTATCTAAATGAATCTTAAGCTTCGAACTGAACTACATTGCACTGCCTCTACAGGAAGTTCATTCCATTCATTAACTACACGGTTGGCGAAGTTGTTTCTACTCACTTCCAAATTAAATCTGTTTCCTGACAGTTTGGGACCATTATTTCTTATCGGGTTCTTATTCAGTATGAAAACTTTGTCAGTTTTGATGTTGTCAATTCCTGTTAGAATCTTAAGGACCTGTATCAAGTTAACTCTGAGCCTACGCTTTTTTCAGGGAAAACAGATTCATATGTTTTAGTCGATTTTTGTATTATTTATTTTTAATATTTGGAATCAGTTTTGTGGCTCACCGTTGTACTTTTTCTAATCTGTCAATATCTTTAATGAGTTTCGGTGACCATACGGAAACAGGATATTCCAAATGTGGACAACTAACGATTTATATAGCTTGTTAATTAGAGATAGATTTTTTAAGTCAAAAGATCGCGCAATCAGTCCTAGAATCTTATTTTCTTTCTCAGAGGCTGAACTACACTTCTCAGAACCTTGCTGTATCATCAGCAAATTTGAAGACAATAGATTTTAGTCCGTGGTCTATACCATCTATATATAATATGAATAGAGGTGACCATGAACGGAACCCTGAGGAACTCCACTCGTAACATTATTCAATCTAGAAGTTTTGCCATTTAGAACAACTTTCTATTTTCAATTATTCAACCAATTACTAGACCAACTTAAGAGGCTACCACTTATTCCGTGCGAATCTAATTTAGTAAGTAGTCTTTCGTGGGGGACGGTATCAAAAGCTTTTGTAAAGTCTAGATATATTAAATCTATGTTGTTTCTTTTGTCATAATTCGAGATGACTGTGCTGTAGAATTCGAGTAAGTTAGTCACGCAAGAACGTTTCCGTCTGAATCCATGCTGGCTATTATTTATCAAACAGTTACTTTCTAATTGATGTTCGGTAGTATCTCTGATGATAGCTTCAATAATTTTTCCTATGATTAAAGTCAAGCTTTATGGCCTGTAGTTACTTGGTTTATTTTTCTCACCTTTTTTGAATATGGGAGTAACGTTAGCTAGCTTCCATTCTCTTGGGACATCTCCAGATATGATGGATTTCTTGAAAAAAAAAAAAAATCTAATGGAACAACAATCTCATTCTTTATTTCCTTTAAGATTCTTGGATGCCAACCGTCAGGCCCTGGTGTTTTATTAAGTTTGAATTTTTCTATACACCTTTTAATTTTTTCTTTTGTTATATTTACCGTAGTAAGTTCACCCTAGACTTTCCACAGGTTTCATTTTGGAGTTCACTTATAGGTGTTTCGTTTACGAATACTGAGCTAAAATAGTTGTTTAAAATACCACATATTCCTTCATTTGCATATTCAAGTTGACCGTCAGAAGATAATAGTGGGCCAGTGTGATTCCTAATAAACTTTTTATCTCAAATGTAAGTATAGAATTCTTTAGGATTCTCTATGTATTTATCAGCGATATTCATTTCGTGTTGTCGTTTTCGCTTTTTTTTTATTGCATTTCTTAAATCACCCTGTAATATTACATAACTTCGATGGTCATGAGGTGCACCCGAGCACTTGTACTTCTTATAAGCCTGTCTCTTTTTAGCAATATTTTTTCAGTTTCTTTGTGAAGCCATTTAGGTCGAGCCTGATTTTGGGGGCGTCTGTCCTTAAACGGGATGTATGAATCATCTTAGTAAATGTGTTTTGAAATATTTCCAACATCTGATCTACAGGTCTTTCTCCTAATTTTGCCTCCCAATCTGTAAGCTAAATTTCCTGACGTAGTCCTATGAACTAAGCTTTACTGAACTCGGGTATTTTAGATAAACAAGTATCTATACAAATATATATATATATATATATATATATATATATATATATATACATATATATATATATATATATATATATATATATATATACTGTATGTATATATATATATATATATATTTCTAAATAGAAATGTAGTAGCACATTTGTAAATAACACACAGTAATTATATTCCGTTTTCTGTTTTCTTTATTATAGTATTCAAAAAAGGAATTTCGTCGTTTATTTCTTCTTCTAATGTAAATTGTATTTTCTGTTCTGTGTTATCTAATTGGGTTAATTTCTGTCTTAGATTGACGAACTCGGGTACCACTACATTGCTACCGAGAAAACCACAAATTCTCGTAAGGGGTTTATGTCCTGGGCTCAAACGTCCGCACAACTGGCGGTCGGCGAGTGTGGGGGGACAACGTGACCGGGGTGAGGTCACGCAGGGTCGTCAGATCACCATGTAAGCTGTTGACGGACTTTGATTTCTATTCTGTATTCAGTCCACTGAGGAAGGCCCAAGAGGTCGAAACGTCTGGTTCTGAATAAAGCTCCATACTCTAGCCTTAACGTTTCATTTTGCCACCTCACCTCCATATATATATATACATATACATATACATATACATATACATATACATATATATATATATATATATATATATATATATATATATATATATATATATATATATATATTCGTGAAGCGTGGCAGGAGTTTCTCTTTCAAGTATATTCTGTTAAAAACGACATTGAAATCCATAAGAGATCAATTTCTTTTGTAAGCTTTCTAACTTTCGGAAAGTAGATTTCTGTGGAAAAGAGAGAGGAAAAAGCAAATTTCCAATTGACATTGGGAACTTATATTAACACAATTAAATACGTAACACATGAAATAATAAGAATATTTAAAACACAATAAAAAAAAACAAGACGTTTCGCAGATCGTTCTGCATCTTCATTTGGAATGTACAGAAGTAAGCCAGTGGTCAGTATAAGTATGAATGAAGATAATTCTTGGAGAGATCACGTATGACTCTCCTCTGCTTGGCTGGCGCTATTTCGTAGATCCCTCAGCCTAGCTGATCGTCTAAGACATGATTTTTGGTCCTCTGTGGGGTGCTTGTTCTGAACCTCTGTGGGCTGCCTGTGTGTGGGTGTTCTCTGAACTAGGGGCTCTATTTTTATGGTCAAATGTCTCCTTCGTGTAGGTTTCATGCTGGGGAGGAGAGAGAAATCATTAGTTTGTACATCTAATAACAGATTGTAAATTTTTTATAATTACAGCTTCCAGGATGGTCAGGCGTTGGAGGTCCTTCTCCTCTACGACGATTTCTGTATTACTCATCATGGTTTCCCTGTCGAGATGGCATCTTTGGTGGGTCCAAAGTTAGTGTTTAGGTCCTCCTTGTTGCAAGTGAGGGGTGATTTGTTTGGACAGGGTGGTAGTTGTCCTTTGCACGTTGGTAGATAGGGGCGTACAGCCCTCCTCTTGGCAAGTAAATTTGTAAACTACATGGGATTAACTGATTCCATGAGGTTTCGGGGCGGTGTGGTTCCTCAGAATTAGAGATGTTTTCCTGTTCCTGTAATAAATGATGAGTGATAATTTGTCGCGTTCTTTCATGGGGGTCACATTTCTTTTAATAATATATTCTTTAACATTTTTTCATCATCTTTATACTTATTGGACATGTGGGACTTATAGAATATGTGGTGAGTAGTTCCTTCTTGTTCTGTGCTAGTGTGATGAGATTCTTTGTCCTAGGTGTCAATAACTCTTCTAAGTGTATTTTGGACTTCATTGTTGGAGTATCCATATTTGATGAGCAGTTGGTTAACTCTGTTTCCATCTCGGTATCTGACCAAGAAGAACAATGGATAAGATCTCTTCTAAAAAAGGGTACTGATGGTGGATTCTCTGTATTTTTTGTGGGACTTATTTTCTCCGCTCATACATAATCCGGGATTGGTGTCCTTAATATAAACAATGGAAGAAAAGGAGCATTTAGTCTGTTTGAAGAGGATGTCCAGGAAGGGGAGGGATCCACTTTCACTATGCTCGACATTGAAGTCAATCTCCGACATCTCCTTAAGGTTTCAAGGTCTTGGTGGGAATCAGTTTGGACAAAAATAGCTTCAATGTATCTACAGTAAATGGTGGGTTGGCTAACTTCACCAAAGACTGTTTCCTCTACCGAGCCCATGAAAAAATTGGCAAAGAGAATCCCTAAAGGGGAACCCATAGCAACTCCATCCGTTTGTTGGTAAAGCTTATATATACATATATAAGCTTTATATATACATACATACATACATATAATATATATATATATATGTATATATATATATATATGTATATATATATATATATATGTATATATATATATATATATATATATATACATGTATATATATAAACATAAACAGATATTTGATACATATAGATGTATATATATGCATGCAAAAAATATCCTTGAAAATTAAGATATTCGTAACCAAACCTTTTCTTCTATTCAAGACATCTTAAGTGATATAATACATATAGAGAACAAGGTCAATATACACATGCAGAAAAAAGGAACATATAAAGGTCCATTGTGACCTGCTCAACGCAAATGGTCAGGTAACAGGTCTGCAGTCGACAACTTTTTTAATAATGAAATTATCCAATTTCTATGATCCCATATATACATATATGTATACGTACATATGTATCTTACGTACATGAATGTACATATATGTCCTTAGTTTGAGAAAAATCGTTACCGTGGTGAATGTACAAAAGCGGTATTAGGTAACATGGAGATCTAATTTCAGTAATGGTTCTGGGGGAATCTGGGTTTAGTAGAGTTTGAGTCAAAATTCTTTAAGTAGTTTTCTGTTAAAAAAAAAAAAAAAAAAAAAAAAAAACTCTCCGGAGCTGAATCATCGAAGCTAAATTGAAATGGATTTAACCTCGCTGAGGACAATAAGTGAACCTGTGAATAAATAAATTCGTTTGGCGCTAGCCAGGTTCGAGCAAAATAACCCCTCACCCTGCTCTGGAAGGGCTGAATCGCGACGGATTCCTGTGTGTGGCCGAAAGAGCACCATGCAACCGAACTAATATGCTAACCTTTATATACGTAAACATTTACATTATAATCCAGCGCTTCTATCTTTGGAGATAAATTACATCGGGAGGAGTTGTGGATGCGACAAGGGAGAGATTTTAGAATGGTAGCATGCCGAAGAGAGAGTAGAAGTTAAAAGTGATCATATTCTTTTTTTTTTTTTTTTTTTTAGTCGAGATTAGTCTTCAGTTATACAATTATAAAAGAAAACCGGAGGATCAGGTCCATAAAGATATCACAAGAATCCCTAAAGTATCGACTGCATAAAACTTGCAATCTCCATACGGGGGTTAATGACACTGTACAAGTGTTCCATTCACGTGATGACCTGATCTGACCTAAAACGGAATGTGTTAGACAGATTTCATCTGACCTTGTAGGGCACGTGGAAAGATCCCACGGGCTGTGAAATATATATTGAGAATTGTTGAGGTTTTCCAACTCCTTCCATTTGGGATGGTCTTCTTCCGACTGGTAGTTTTCTATTAATTTCCGTGGCACCTCTTTCGCTGATTACAGCCAGTCTGCAGGCGCTCTCGTGCCAATGGACACTTTCTCATATAGTTTAGTTGCTTTCAAGTATCGTCCATCTCGTCTCCATGGTACCCTTTTGGTAGTGAAAAACCTATAGACATCTCAGTTCATCCCTTCTGTACAAGATAATAGTAGTCCGTCCTTTTGCTATAGATGTCGTCAGCCTATTCAATTTCTCTCCGTGGTACTCCCTTGGTAGCAGAGGGGGTCGAGAAAAAGTTCACCTCGATTCCATTATGGCGTAAAATATTTTTCTTTTTTATATATATTCTTTTGAATACTTCCTCTCATTAGTTGTCAAGTGCATACCTATGTCATCTCACTCTGAAATCTGTCTTTTGTTTACATGTACTAGGGCATTACTTTTGATTGGCATTGTAGCCAGAAGTATTAAATCTTCTTTAGCAGAAGCTACCCATTTTCTGAATAGCGTCGCATAAAATCTATAGAATATGTATGGAAGTGAGAGTTATCCCTTCAATGTATTTTTCACGCACGAGATGAATAAGAATAACGTCATCATACAGAACAAGATAGCAATGACGGGTACCAGCATGTGGTCATTCTACGAGATAGCAAATCTGCCTATTTTCAAAATGCGTCAACCCCTTTGCCTCCCTCAGGGGATGGCACTCGGTCTCTGGACTGGGCCCGAGATCTCTTTTTATCAACTTTAACAACATTTCTTATACTTTTTCGTACATGGAGAGCTGACAACTGGCAACTGCTCTCCTCTCCTTACCACTTTAAGCCAGTGAAAGAGAAACAGTCCCACACCGATACAACAAATAAAACTGTCCCAAGTTTCTTCTAAGGTTCCAAGGGCCGTTGCCAGCCACTGTTAGGTTGCGGGTTCTACAATTAGCAAAACTCGAGGTAGCAATTGATTGATCCAGGTAGAGCAAAATGTGCAGGTAGGCAGGTATAAAAGTAAATGAAAAGATCTTGCAATTAAAAAAAACATACATAAAGAACTGGGTATTTATTTGCAATGTTTCAGTCAAAGAAGTATATGCTATTGAAGTTACAATCTCGTTTTCCTTTTCTTTTAATACAATAAACCATTGGGTACAAAATATTGCCTTTTGCTGACTCCTTTCTTTATGCCTGTGATCTCGAAATATGGCTTATTGAATTTTGCTTTGACCTTCAAACTGGAAACGTGTCTCATCCATTACAATTTGCTATATACTTCTTCGTTCCTTCCACCCCAATGCCGTTTCTAGTACCGTCTTCCATGTAACAGAAATACGAATGACCTATCCTGGATTAGATCTACATTCAAATTATACTCGTTTGCATCTACTCATCAATTACAGTCACATAACAACGTGTATCAGCTGCTACAAATTGGATGAAGTCTACCAGTTTGCATATGCCTGGGAAACGACCCTTTTATGTACCATAACTTTCAGATGTTTTTGGAAAAAAATGGACAATATTCCTTCCACATAGAGTCATATGGTAACGAAGATAACGCACTTATGTAAAGGAGATCACCTCTTCAAGGTTCAAGGTTCGAGGTCCGCGGGAGGCGACAGGAACCCAACCAACTCTCTGCCAAGGGTTAAGTGGTACAAGGCTTAAGAGGCTATCACACTGGGCTTCCACGGGCTCCACCACCGCCGACAGTTGAGAACTCGAGTAATAACAACTTTTCTTACAACATTTACTTTTTCAAATCTCCAAGTATAAAGTTATTTTTCTGTCATATGTAGCCAAACTGAATGATGAACTAAGAGATGAGAAACCCATACGAATGTTAGGCATTTTATTGAAATGTTCTTAGAGAAGCCTAGATTTTTGTAAGCGAGGTCATATTCTATTTATTCAAATAGAGTTTGGAGGTAGGACGTGGGAGGAAAAAATAGCCCAGCGTGATAAATCTTTTACAAGGATATCTTCGCCCCACTGAAACCCAATTTAACGAGCATGTATCTGGGATGTAAATATATCGGGCTAAACAATGTTATTTATACTTGAGTGTTTTACATTTTTTTATCTACAAGTACATATTTCAAAGAGAGACAAAAGGGACAACAAAGAAATAAGCAAAAAAATATGATAAACAATTAGGTAAACGAAAAAGTAAACAGATAAACAAACAAATGAATGAATAAACAATGAAATAAACAGTAAACTGCCTGATGGTGTGTAACTCCAGACAGACGAGAACCGAAGGCACATGAACTCAGGCGCCAGCGGACAAGCGAAACCACAAGACAGCATAACACGTGTGGAGATATGATTGCTTTCTAGGTAAATTAATATTAATTGCCTGTCTTGGTGAGTACGGCTGGGTGCGTCTCTGCGTGAGTGTGCGAATCTGCCCATTTTGAAAACCCGTCAACCCCTTCACCTCCATCAGGAGGTGCAGCCCTGAGGGGTTGACACTCGATCTTCGGATTGGGTCCTAGATTTCTCT
>NC_134778.1:92836422-92846422 GCF_046742065.1 Oratosquilla oratoria
TCCAAACAGATCCAAGTATCGGACATTAAACAACATCAAGTAAGATAAGATCTATACTTACAACGTAAAAACCCTCTCAGAAGACCACAGGCTGGAGAGTTTATTGGAAGAACTAGATAACATCAAGTGGGACATCGTAGGACTGAGCGAAGTCTGAAGAGTGGAAGAAAAACCGATATAATTCCAAGATGGTCACCACCTGTTCTACAATAGAGGTAAAGACAATGAAAAATCTAGTGGAGTAGGATTCTTGATAAACCGAGAGATTGCTGGTAACATAGTCAAGTTAATAGTCGTAAATGGACCTGAAGAAGTCCAAATGGAAAAACAAAGAACGAAGTAGACTTTATTTTAAGAGATGAGAGCAAGAACGTTAGCAATGTTACGGTGATAAATAAAATCAACATAGGTAGTGACCATAGAGTGGTAGGCTGCACAGCTAAATTAAATTTCAGAGCCGAGAGAAATAAATAAGTTTTAAAAAAAGAGAATAAGCCTTGCAAATTAAAGATAGATTCGAGGCTCTAAGAACTAAGAAGAACGCCGTCGAAGATACGAATTTGAACTTAGTCAATATCATTAGGGAATTTGCAAAGAAAGCAGAATGTACAAAAAATATTAGAGAAAACAAATACTCCGAAGCTACAAATGACCTAATTAAAAGAAGAAGGACCACGTAGATTAGAAGCAGAAGAGACGAAATAGAAAGAGTAGAACTAAACAAGCTTATCAACAAAAGTAAGAGACCAGAGGAAAGAAAGAGAAACATTGATGAAACAGAGACAACTATTCGGAAAGGTAAAAATATTAAAGGAACTGAGTGCAGATATGCTTTAGGAAGACAGCAAATTATACGTTTAAAAGAGAAATGGAGAGAACATTAAATTTAGAGACAGCATGGTAAAAAGAGTAGAAGAATTTTACCAATAGATTTACTCGTCGAAGACCGTAGTTGAGTCAGTAAATTCATCTGTAGACGTGAGTAGTGTACAATATATTACAAAGAGGTAGAATTTGTTCTAAAAATATGAAGCGAGGAAAAACACCTGGGGAAGATGGTATATCAACAGATCTTTTGAAAGACGTAAGGAAAGAAGCTCATATTAAAATAGCCTAGTTATACAGCCAGTGTTTACGCCAAGAAACCGTTCCTTAATTCTGGTACAATGGTATAGTGATTTTGTTTCATAAAAAACGAGACCAGAAGGACCTTAGTAGCTACCGACCGATTGTCTTACTATCAAATGTATACAAAGTATTCTCCAAGATCCTTACAAATACACTAAATCAGGTTTTAGATGGAAACCAACCGAGAGAACAGACAGTCTTTGGAAGCGGATATTCGACTCTAGACAATTTGCAGGCGATGAACAAAGTGATCGAAAAAACGACAGAGTACATTATACCTCTTTGTTTAGTTTTTGTAGATTACGAGAAGGCCTTTGACTCGATAGAAGAAATAGCAATACTAAACTCGCTACCCAAGCAGGATGCAAACGAACAGATTGTAAGGGCTCTAGAAAAGATTTATGCGGAAGGTACCGCTGTTATTCGACTACATAAAGATACAGAAATAATCAAGATCGAGAAAGGAGTACGGCAACGCAATACAATTTCACCCAAATTATTTACAGCTTGCTTGGAAGAGATTTTCAGAGGGTTGAGTTGGGAAGCGAAAGATTTGAAGATTAATGGCGAATATTTCAACCACCTAAGATTTGCGAATGACATTATTCTTATTTCAGAAAGAGCAGAAGAGTTGCGAGATATGCTGAATGATTTGAACAAGTAGGATCTCAAAGTGGGTTTGAAAGTGAATAAGAGTAAAACCAAAGTAATGTCTAATACGAAAGTTCAAAGTAAAGAGATTATGATCAATGGTGAAAATCTTGAAGTGGAAAAGAATAATTATTTTGGCCAGATGGTGAAAATGATGAAAGATCATGATAATAAAATAAAAAGATTTATTACAATTGGTTGGAAAGTGTTTGGTAAGTATAATGAAATCCTGAGAGGCTATCTTTATGTCTGAAACGTAAAATTTACAGTCAATGCCTCCTGCCAGCAATAATATATATATATATATATATATATATATATGTATTGATATATATATAATCTATATATATACAAGCAGCGGCTGCGTCGCACACGGCTACGCCGGGTTGCTTGGCTTGCGGCGCTTGCTCCCTTCGCGCCCTGGGCTACGCCTCTTTCTACTATTGAGATCATAAGGTATGTAAGATGTGTAAATAAAAGGCCCTTGTGTGAATCATGGTTTTTATTCAGTCTCACATATAATACGTTTTTCCCTAATCGGAGGAGGTTCGTGACGCTTAATAGCAGCCCTTACGTGAACGTATTTGTTGCGAACAGCGATTCTTCTTGATGTCTTGTAGAGCCGGTCCAGGAAATGCATCTGAAAGTTCCTGTGTTCGGCTTTCGCACCATTCTTAACGAAACTCTTGTAGGCTGAGAAGTAATGGCACGTAAACGCCTTAGCGTCTTCATCTGATATGATTTCATCGGATTTCTCCAGTTCGTCAAACATAGCATCTTCGTATTCGAATTCTTTATCACTCTCAAGGGTTGCCTTGAAAACAATCACCTTCCTTTGAAACTCCTGAATAGGCGCTTTCACGTTAAACGCTTTAGTGTTCGTATACAACACATGGAACTTATTTCTGTGCTCATTTCTGAGTCTAGCGGCTAACTCTTTGTTCTCCTTCTTGGACACACCCTTAGTAGCTGTCAGCCACTTCCACAAATGCCTGGATCTTCGCATATAAGCGGCATCGTTTTTTTCCGCCATCTTTATCGCCGATTCTTGATAATCAACCCATCATCCTGATGCTGTGCATCTTAAAACACCCATACAGGTATATGTTAGAAAAATGCCTTAAGGACTGATGAATTTTTTTATATTTGAGATTTTAGAGATCTACGGTTTCGGAAAAATAGACGGAAACGTTTTATAGAAATAATTACATATATTATATATACATATATATATATATATGTATATATGTGTATATATATATATATATATATATATACATATATATATATAAGACTTATTGACCCATTGTCGGAGAATAAGATACGATTGACAGAGATTCTGTATATTTCGACCACTACCTGTGGTCCTCTTCAGCAGAATGATACATAGTGTGGAGTATGAGAGTATATATAGCTAAAAAAGGTACATGTGGAGACATGGAAAAGGGAGGACTCAGGTTATGTTTCCTTGATGAGGTCGGGACGGAGGTTGGCCGGTAGTGAGGTCAAGCCCGGCTGCTTTAGAGATGGACTTCTTAGCAGCCGTCCAAGTTATGCAGTCTGGGGACCTCTGACCTTTGGAGGTATTAAATTTGGGTATATGTTTAATTACGGAGGATTCTATAATTTTCCTTCGAAAGCTGCAGTGGAATTTATAAACGATGGTAGCAATATACAGATTTTCTGTCCATCTTATCTTATTCTCCGAGAGTGGGTCAATAAGTCTTATTTTACAAATGCGCTACTACATTAACCTTCCTAATATATATATACTTATATATATATATATATATATATATATATATATTTTATATATATATATATGCATATGTATATATATGTATAAATATATGCATATATATATATATATATATGCATATATATATACAAAAGTATATATATATGCATATATATACAAATGTATATATATATATGTATATATATATATATGCATATATACATGTGTATATATATATATATATATATATATATATATATACATCAGTAAACACTAGGAAAAATAAATTAACGAAGCAGAGCGCTTTCGTATAATTACATCTTCAGTGCTGATACAAAGAAGGAATTATAAAATGAAGAAACAAGGTACAGAATATATGACTGAGTGAGACATGGTGAAGAGGGAATTAGGAGAGGTAGTGGGAGAAATACACGTGACGTTTGATACCGTCCTGGCAACCAACAAGTATGGGACAATTGCTCATAACTTATATTACAATTTAAATAGTTTTGAAATTTCATGGCAAATGTAACTATCTAATTTGTACAAACCTTGATGGAGATTAACATTTATTCCATTACTAGATTTGATCAAACTGCATCCAATTAAATTTCTTTCTATGATGTTATTGCTGTATGTGATGACTTTAGCGTTATCCCAGTCAACTTGGTGGTTAAAATGGTTCAAGTGGTTGAATATGGCGCTAGATTGGTTTTCCTCTCTAACGTATTTCTTGTGTTGATTGATTCGTGTTTTGAGTGTTTTAGCAGTGTGACCAACATAAAACTGATTACATGATTTACAAGGTATTTTGTACACACACCCTTTATCACTATTGACAGAATTATTTATGAGCAATTGTCTTACAGTGTTCTTATTGTTAAAAACTACATTAATGTTGAATTTACTTGATATATTTGGAATTTTTTGCAGGTTCTTTTGGTACGGTAGAATTAGCAAGTTATTCGTATTGAAAGTTTGAGTTGACCTAAGGCTATGAAATGTCCTTTTAGCACAATTGTAAGCTGTATCAAGAACATGTGTGGGGTATTGCAGCTTAGTACCAATATCGTAAATGCATCTTATTTCATCATCGATGTACTCTGGGCTGCAAATGCAGGAACATCGAAGAAAAAAACATATCTTTTTACGCCATCAGGGTGTGAGGAATAATAGTGTATATATGAACAAACATTGGTTGGTTTACGATATATACTAAACTTCAACTCACTTTCACGGCGGTAGATATTACAATCAAGGAAAGGCAAAATACCTTCATTCTCTATCTCCACAGTGAACTTAATGGAACTGACCAAATTATTAAGTTAACATAAAAAATCATTTACATTATCTTAAATGGGCCACAGACATAAGATGTCATCAATGTATCGCAGCCATATTATGTTGGGGGAAATGATCTTACTTAAAATTTCTGTAGACGTAGTCGCAGCTTGTGGGCTCTAACCAAGGACCAGGAAAAGTCGTGTACACACGGAACAAGTCAAGGGTTTCGATAAGTAAAGTTCTCAAAGAATCGTGTGGTATCCATAATGCAATAAAAACAAGAAACGTGTGTTCGCAAATGCGTAAGTAACCACTAGGAAAAGTAAACTAACGAAGCAGAGCGCTTTCGTATAATTACATCTTCAGTGCTGATACAAAGAAGGAATTATAAAATGAAGAAACAAGGTACAGAATATATGACTGAGTGAGACATGGTGAAGAGGGAATTAGGAGAGGTAGTGGGAGAAATACACGTGACGTTTGATACCGTCCTGGTAACCAACAAGTATGGGACAATTGCTCATAACTTATATTACAATTTAAATAATTTTGAAATTTCATGGCAAATGTAACTATCTAATTTGTACAAACCTTGATGGAGAGTGAAAATGAGAGCGAGTGTCGACTGTAATAACCCTCGGTCAATTGCCTCCAGTTTGAGTCCCAATGAATTTTTTTCGTACATAGAAACGTTTCATGTTTATTTCCTTTCTGTGTGATGTTCATTTTGCCTCCTAGATATGCGGAAATGGCTTGAAATGATGCCATCTCAATTGCTGCTCAAGCATATGAAGACGTTTCCTCTGAGCAGTTACATCTAAGCACCGAAGTTTGCCTGTACGATCAAAGAAAACATATCCCCTTTTTATTACCATCATTCATCAGATGGATGAACTCCCATCCGGTCTAGCATAATAGGATTATGCATATGAATTTTTCATGCACTGCATCCACCCAACAGGTTTTACGTTTGTATGAAGGCACATGGGCTAGTTTCCAACAAAATCTGTAAGATTGAGTGCGCTACTGAGCCGGCGTGCTGTCGAGTCACTTGGAATAAAACAGGTCCTTTCTCCCCATGCCATTCCGGTGTAGAGCCTCTTCATGCGCCGCAGTCAGGTGTGCACTTGGTGCATCTGAAGAGTATCGTGCCAAGTCATTTGAACTCGAAAGACAAGGCTTCATGTGAGACCAGCATAGAAGTCCCGCCCAGAAGATGGACCATCAAAACAACCAATGGTTTAGTCACTCTTTATTAAACCCTCACGTCAGGACAAGCAACATCTATGCTCAAACGGACAGACTCCAAATCAAGAGGCTCAAGCAAAGAGGAGACAGAAGCTCGTGGATGAAGGAGATGCTGAGGCCGAGGTCGTCCTTACTCTGGTCCAGCTCCTGGTTGTGCCTATATCTTGTTACCAGCGGTACCTGTGGTTGTGGCCGTAGCCGTAGCGCCTGTAGGCGTAGCTGGGGTACCTTCCGTAATATCTATACCCCCCCCAAGGCTCAGCCTCCGGTTCAGGCTCGGGATCAGCGGATCGCTTGTTCACGCTGTGGTCATCCTCAGGTTCGGGGTCCGCTGAACGACCATGGCGGTAATGGCCATACCTATACCGACGATAACCGCCGTATCCATAGTGACGACCGTAACCGCTTTGGTAGGGACGAATATAATGTGGGTCAGCCTCAGGCTCAGGCTCAGCAGTCGCGTAGGCCACGGCGACCACCAGCAGGAGAGCAACAGTCATCTGTGGAAATAAAACAAAGTCGGCATCAACCTATTGGTCGACTTCGAAGCCGGGATGCGGGTAGGATTTTCCGCATACAAGCCAAAGTCACCTGGTCCTGGAACCCCCCCCCCCCCCCAGGCCATCTTGAAACCCAAAGCCTCTCGGCTCACCAATACGAACTTCACTCACCAGAGAGCGCATGTTGGATGTCCAGCGAAGTCAGATCACACCTGCCTTCTCCGGCGGGCGCTCCCGCATTTATAGTGCGGACCCGTCCACACCACGGTGGCGGGACATTCCCCCTCCTCGCGCCGGCGACTTCAAGGTCACGTCCGCGCGGCAGCCTCTTCGTTTACGGCCTAGGAGTTGGGGAATACTGTGTGGACATATACTGAAAAACAGTGAGATCATACGTTGTTCTTCATAAGAGGTTTGAGTTCTCATTTGATATGAGAGACGGCTTCACCGCACAATCTGTGAGTTTGGTGAAAATATACTTACACCAGCAGTGAAAATGAATAAGTAAACATGGTAGTTTCGGTCACTGGCTAACGTTTACTTACACCGTCCTCATAATGGATATCATGCTCTTTTCTGGCTTTCTTGCATATTTGTCTCTCTCACTCTATCACAATTGATCTACTTTCATTTATCTGTCTATCTATCTCTGTGCATCTACCCATTCCTATTCATCTATACATACATACATACATACATACATACATACAGATATATATATCAATATATATAAATATTTATATATATATATACACACTCAATATATATACATATATATTAATCTCCACCTCTCTCTCTCCCTATATCTAGATATATATATATATATATATATATATATATATATATATATATATATGTATATATATATATATATATATTTGTATATATATATTTATATATATATATATACATATATATATATATGTATGATATCTTATATATATATAATATCTTATATATATATATATATATATATATATATATATATATATACATACATATATATGCATTGTATCTTATATATTATGTATATATATGGATATATATGTACACATATATACATACAGTATGTATATGTACACACACACACACACACACACACACACACACACACACACACACACACACACACACACACACACACACACACACACACACACACACACACACACACACACACACACACACACACACACACACACACACACACACACACACACACACACACACACACACACACACACACACACACACACACATACACAAACATATATATATATATATATATATATATATATATGCATATATATATATATGCTAATAAGAAAACGGGGACGTGTGTTCACTTATGCAAAGTATACCACTTGGAAAAAGAAACTAACGAAGCAGAGCGCTTTCGTATATTACATCACTGTACTTTACTGAAGATGTAATATACGAAAGCGCTCTGCTTCGTTAGTTTCTTTTTCCAAGTGGTCTACTTTGCATATATATATATATATATATATATATATATATATATATATATATATATATATATATTTGTTGGATGGTATCTCAACATATGAGTTGTGGTAGTACGTGGTCGTAGTTTGAGCGGTGTTCGGAGGCTTGAATAAAAAGCAGCAGAGCAACGTGTAGCTCTGTCTCTCTCTGTGGTCTTTCTCTTCTTTATTTGGTGACAGGAGGTGCTTATATACATGGCTCGTGGTTAGGTTGCCGACGAGATAATATTTATTTACAAGATGCAGTTTTAGCAAATATTAGAGATCAGGATAGGTTTTAACTACCTTATACATTGCATATACATATTTACAAATGACATACAGTTGTCCGAGGTTGGACAGGATAGACATATCCCGTAGGAAAGGGATTTAAATATAATGTGTATCAATGCTTGGCTTGGTGGCAATCCTTTAGGGTTCGTGAGCCGTCCAACTGCGCGTGAGGTGTCTGCCTGGACAATAGCGACCTGACCCGTAGTGACCAGGTGCGTGAAGATGTCAGGTCGAGTACCAGGCTACTCTGACTGCACCGAAATGCATCGGTGTCGTGCCGATAGTATAAGCAGAGGTGGTAGATGAATGTCTAGGAGATTTTGGTGGTAGATTACGTCTTCTAGGAGGTCTAGATGCTAACATATATATATATATATATGTATGTATGTATGTATGTATGTATGGAAAGAGTGGTGTAGGTAAAGTCCAGGAAGGAGCAGAAATACTTTATTCTCTAAAGTTTCGCCGGAGTCTTCTTCAGAGAAATAATGGTGCAATCAAATTGAGATACATTGTTTATATACTAAGCAGGTCATTTCATAGGTCGCCTTGGGATAGAGTTCGCTGTATGTGCCCCCTTGATGATCAATCTTGCTGTTACGTGTGCTAAGTTTACAAATCCTTCTCTATGACTGGTTGAACTAAAAGTGTTGATATATGCAGCTTCGATAGTTTTTCTTGTCTTTTTCATACCGGTGTGTAAGATTTTGGTGCTGTTCCAATTAGGCATATGGCACCAAAATCTTACACACCGGTATTAAAAAGACGACAAGAAAAACTATCGCAGCTGCCTATATCAACAATTTTAGTTGAACCAGTCATAAGGAAGGATTTGTAAACTTAGTACACGTAACAGCAAGATTGATCATCAAGGAGGCACATACAGCGAACTCTGTCCCAAGGCGACCTGTGAGATTACCCACTTAGTATATAAACACTGTATCTCAATTTGCCTGTACCATTATCTCTCTGAAAAAGCTTGTCGAAACGTTAGAGAATAAAGTACTTCTGCTCCTTCCTGGACTTTACCTACACCACTCTTTCCATACATTTGTCGTTTCTCTTGTCGAATATATATATATATTAATATATATATATATATATATAAATATATATAAATATATACATATACATACATATATATATATATTTATATATATATATATTATGTATATATAAGATGAGAGGGAGGGTGGAGGGGTGTGGAGTGAATTCAGGAATGGAATGGGTGGGAATGATTTTATGCCTTTTCCTTTTTGGCTACCTCCCTTGTAAGGGGAAAAAAGCCTTGGTATATGTATGTATGTATGTATATATATATACATACATATATATATATATATATATATATATATATATATATATATATATATACATATATATAAGCAAGCAATCACATCACAGGGATACAAAAATCACTAAAGAGAAGCCTATGGCATAACACTATCAAGAGAGACCCTAGAAGAAAATACTGAGATTTTGGATTTATGTAATGACGATAGAGGCCTCCCAATTTTAGAAGCATTATATATTAAATAATTAAGCCCAAATTTAAATATACAAGCAGACGACCTTAGAGCCCTCCCAAGCATGAAACAAACCGTTGCAAATCCAAGCATGAGACATAACACCACAAACGCCAATACGAGACAAATCGCCATTAGTGCGAAATG
>NC_134778.1:92858922-92866422 GCF_046742065.1 Oratosquilla oratoria
TATGTATATATATAAATAAATATATATATATATATATATATATATATATATATATATAGAGAGAGAGAGAGAGAGAGAGAGAGAGAGAGAGACAGAGAGAGAGAGAGAAAGAGAGATATTTTAATGGAGGTGAGTTTACGAGTATATAGATGAATGGGCATAGATACATAGAGAAAGGTAAAGTGATAGATGAAAGTAGATAAACTGTGGTAGAGTGACAAAGCCAGGCAAATATATAAGAAAACCAGACCACAGCATGATATGTATTATGAGGACTGTGTAAGTAAACGTTTGCCAATGACCGAAACCATCACGTTTTCTTGTTCACTTTCACTGCTGGTGTAAGTATATTTTCACCAGACTCGTAGATTGTGTGGTGAAGCCGTTTCTTATATGAAATGAGAACTCCAACCTAGTATGAAGAACAACCTATGATGATCACTGTTTTTCAATATATGTCCACACAGTATTCCCCAACTCCTAGGCCGTAAACGAAGAGGCTGCCGCGCGGACGTGACCTTGAAGTCGCCGGCGCGAGGAGGGGGAATGTCCCGCCACCGTGGTGTGGACGGGTCCGCACTATAAATGCGGGAGCGCCCGCCGGAGAAGGCAGGTGTGATCTGACTTCGCTGGACATCCAATATGCGCTCTCTGGTGAGTGAAGTTCGTATTGGTGAGCCGAGAGGCTTTGGGTTTCAAGATGGCCTGGGGGGGGGGGGGTTCCAGGACCAGGTGACTTTGACTTGTATGCGGAAAATCCTACCCGCATCCCGGCTTCGAAGTCGACCAATAGGTTGATGCCGACTTTGTTTTATTTCCACAGATGACTGTTGCTCTCCTGCTGGTGGTCGCCGTGGCCTACGCGACTGCTGAGCCTGAGCCTGAGGCTGACCCACATTATATTCGTCCCTACCACAGCGGTTACGGTCGTCCCCATGGATACGGCAGTTATCGTCGGTATAGGTATGGCCATTACCGCCATGGTCGTTCAGCGGACCCCGAACCTGAGGATGACCACAGCGTGAACAAGCGATCCGCTGATCCCGAGCCTGAACCGGAGGCTGAGCCTTGGGGGGGGCATAGATATTACGGAAGCTACCCCAGCTACGGCTACAGGCGCCACGGCTACGGCCACAAGCGCAGGTACAGCTGGTAACAAGATATAGGCACAACCAGGAGCTGGACCAGAGTAAGGACGACCTCGGCCTCAGCATCTCCTTCAGCCACGAGCTTCTGTCTCCTCTTTGCTTGAGCCTCTTGATTTGGAGTCTGTCCGTTTGAGCATAGATGTTGCTTGTCCTGACGTGAGGGTTTAATAAAGAGTGACTAAACCATTGGTTGTTTTGATGGTCCATCTTCTGGGCGGGACTTCTATGCTGGTCTCACATGAAGCCTTGTCTTTCGAGTTCGAATGACTTGGCACGATACTTTTCAGATGCACCAAGTGCACACCTGACTGCGGCTCATGAAGACGCTCTGCACCGGAAAGGCATGGGGAGAAAGGACCTGTTTTATTCCAAGTGACTCGACAGCACGCCGGCTCAGTAGAATACTCAACCTTGTGGATTTTGTTGGAAACTAACCCATGTGCCTTCATATAAACCTAAAACCTGTTGGGTGGATGCAGTGCATGAAAAATTCATATGCATAATCCTATTATGCAGGACCGGATGGGAGTTCATCCTTCTGATGAATAATGGTAATAAAAAGGGGATATGATTTCTTTGATCGTACAGGCAAATTTCGGTGCTTAGATGTAACTGCTCAGAGGAAATGTCTTCATACGCTTGAGCAGCAATTGAGATGGCATCATATCAACCCACTTCCGCATATCTAGGAGGCAAAGTGAACCTCACACAGAAATAAAACAAACATGAAACGTTTCTATGCAAGAAAAAAATTCCTTGGGACTCAAAATGGAGGCAATTGACCGAGAGTTATTACAGTCGACACTCGCTCTCATTTTCAATCTCTTTCTCACTGACACTCACACTTGGCACATACACACTCGACGGCACAGTGGTAGTGTTCGCAACCACTGCTATAGCGGTCCGAGTTCGAATCCCACCCAGGGTTGAAATAATTTCGGTATCGCTGCGCTGCAAGTCGTTACTTAAACTCTCGTGGGCGGGGAGTTGGGTGTGTGTTTTCGTGTAAGGTGACAACATTATCCACAGATCGGTTATATATGAGCTCTGAGTTCTCATCCGAAAGGGTAATAGCTGTAGATCATATATATATATATATATATATATATATATATATATATATATATATATATATATATATATATATATATATATATATATATATATATATAGAGAGAGAGAGAGAGAGAGAGAGAGAGAAAGAAAGAGAGAGAGAGAGTCGGGTTTTCAATCGTGGGCAGGGAGTTGGGTGTGTGTTTTCGTGACAACATTATCCACAGATACGTTATATATGAGCACTGAGTTCTCATACGAAAGGGGAATAGCTGTAGATCATATATATATTTATATGTATATATATATATATATATATATATATATATGTATATATATACATATATATATATATATATATATATATATATATATATATAGAGAGAGAGAGAGAGAGAGAGAGAGTCGGATTTTCAATCATAGGCGTAGACAGAACTCATACTCCCTTAATCAGCAGATAAGCTCTATACCACTACACACACAAAAAGTGTGTGTGCGTGTGCCATTGTCTTTTAGTGTTTGTGTGTGTGTATGTGTGCGTGTGCGTGTGTGTGTGTACGTGTGTGTGTGTGTGTGTGTGTGTGTGTGTGTGTGTGTGTGTGTGTGTGTGTGTGTGTGTGTGTGTGTGTGTGTGTGTGTGTGTGTGTGTGTGTGTGTGTGTGTGTGTGTGTGTAATTCACCATGGTCTTGGATCACGTGTTGGATTCGTGATCGACAGCTATTTCTCTCCCGAAAGAGAGCTCAGAGCTAATTTATAACCAATCTATGGGTAATGCTGTGACCTTTCACACACACACACACACACACACACACACACACACACACACACACACACACACACACACACACACACACACACACACACACACTAACACACACTAACACACACACACACACACACACACTAACACACACTAACACACACTAACACACACTAACACACACAAGCACACTAACACACACAAGCACACTAACACACACAAGCACACTAACACACACACTCACACACACACACACACACACACACACACACACACACACACACACACACACACACACACACACACACACACACACACACACACACACACACACACACACACACAACACACCACACACACACACACACAACACACACACACACACACACACACACACACACACACACACACAAACACACACACACACACGCACGCACACACACACACACAGATATGTATATATATATATATATACAGTATATATATATATGTATATATACATATATATATATATATATATATATATATATATATATATATGTATGTATATTACAAACAAAAAGATTAAAAAACCGGAGCATGCCGACAGGAGACCTTTTGGTCCATATCTACTCGTAGGTCGGATGCGAAAAAAATCATAGTAATAATAAATGAATAAATGAAAACTATAATAATGTAAGTAACAAATAGAATACATAAATAAATGCGTGGGTATATTTGAATAATAAAGAAACAGGTAAATAGAATATAATAATAAATTGACACGTAGCTGATAATAAATGAGAATCAAACAGACAAATGATAAAAAAGAAAAAAATAGTATAAAATAAATTATAATCATTACAGCATCTTGCTTAGGTGTTTATCTAGATGATTCTTAAAGCTTCGAACTGAACTAAATTGTACTGCCTCTGCAGGAAGTTTATTCCATTCATTAACTACACGGTTGGCAAAGTTGTTTCTACCCAATTCCAAAATGAATCTATTTCCGGACAGTTTGAGACCATTGTTTCTTGTCTGATTCTCATTCAGTGTGAATTTTTTTTTTTCACTTTTGATGTTGTCAATTCCCTTTAGAATTTCAAAGACCTGTATCAAGTCACCTCTGAGTCTACGCTTTTTTAGGGAAAACAGATTCATATGTTTTAGTTGATTTTCGTATTATTTATTTTTGATATTTGGAATTAGTTTTGTGGCTCGCCGTTGTACTTTTTCCAGTCTGTCAATGTCTTTAATGAGATTCGGTGACCATACGGAAACAGCATATTCCAAATGTGGACGAGCTAACGATTTATATAGCTTGTTAATGAGTGATAGACTTTTGAAGTCAAAAGATCGCGCAATTAGTTCTAGAATCTTATTTGCTTTCTCAGAGGCTGAAATACACTGCTTAGATTTGAGATCGTTACTGATAATTACGCCGAGATCTTTTTCACTATTCACTTTTGTTAACGAATTTATAAATAACTTGTACTCGTACTTACTGTTGTTTTTACATATGTGCATTACCTTGCATTTATTTGTGTTAAATTTTATTAGCCACTTTTCAGACCATTGCTGTAATTTATCTAAATCTTCTTGAATATCTTATTGATTTAAGTGATCATTTGCCATTCCACACAGTTTTGTATCATCAGCAAATTTGGAAAAAGTAGATTTTAGTCCATGGTCTATATCATTTATATATACTATGAATAGAAGTGGCCCAAGAACGGAACCCTGAGGAACTCCACTTGTAACATTTTTCCATCTAGAAGTTTTTCCATTTAAAACAACTCTCTGTTTTCGATCATTCAACCAATTACTAGTCCAACTTGATAGGCTACCACTTATTCCGTGTGAAGCTAATTTAGTAAGTAGTCTTTCGTGTGGGACGGTATCAAAAGCTTTTGCAAAGTCTAGATATATCAAATCTATATTGTTTCTTTTGTCATAATTCGAGATAACTGTGTTGTAGAATTCGAGTAAGCTAGTCACACACGAATGTTTCCGTCTGAAACCATGCTGGCTATCATTTATCAAACGGTTACTTTCTAAATGATGTTCGATAGCATATCTGATGATAGTTTCCATTATTTTTCCTACCATTGAAGTCAAACTTATAGGTCTATAGTTATTTGGATTTTTTTTTGTCACCCTTTTTGAATATGGGAGTAACGTTAGCTACCTTCCATTCTCTTGGGACATCTCCGGATATAATGGATCTCTTGAAAATAATTTCTAATGGAACAACAATCTCATTTTTCATTTCCTTTAAGATTCTTGGATGCCAACCGTTAGGCCCTGGTGTTTTGTTAACTTTGAATTTCTCTATACACGTTTTAATTTTTTCTTTTGTTATATTTACCGTAGTGAGTAAGTTTACCTTAGACTTTTCACAGATTTCAGTTTGGAGTTCACTTTGAGGTGTTTCGTTTACGAATACAGAGCTAAAATAATTGTCTAAAAATTACACATTCCTTCATTTGGATATTCAAGTTCACTGTCAGCAGATAATAGTGGACCAATGTGATTCCTAACAACCTTTTCATCTCTAATGTAATTATAGAATTCTTTGCGATTCTCTTTGGATTTATCAGCGATATTAATTTCGTATTGTCGTGTTCGTTTTTTTCTTATCCTTTTTAAGTCTCTCTGTATTGATACATAACTTTCATAGTCATTACATGTACCCGACCACTTATATTTCTTATAAGTCTGTCTCTTTTTAGCAATACTTTTTTCAGTTTCTTTGTTGAGCCACTTTAGGTGAGCCTGATTTGAGGGACATCTGTCTTTAAAAGAAATGTAAGTATGAATCATCTTAGTAAGCGTATTTTGAAATATTTCCCACATCTGATCTACAGGTCTTTCGCTTAATTTTGCCTCCCAATCTGTAAGCTGAAGCTCCTGACATAGTCCTATGAACTGAGCTTCACTGAATTCGGGTATTTTAGAAACACAAGTATCTATTCTAATTTCTTTTAGGAGTTTAAATCTAACTAAGTTGTGATCACTATTTGCAACAGTTTCACCGACTTCTACATCAGTTACCCTGCTTTCGCGGCTAGTGACCAATAGGTGGAATATGTTTTCATGTCTTGTGGGCTCTTTTTCATGCTGAATTAAGTAATTGTCACCAAGAAAATCAGTTAAGCAACTACCTATATGGCCATGTTCAAGGGTCATCCAATCAATGTCAGTAAAATTGAAATCACCCATCATCAATAAATCCCGGTTGCAGAAACTAGACAGTTCTTGAAATAACAGTTTGTCGTCTGCTAATGTCTTTGGCCTATATATTGCACCTACATTCATTTTTTGTCAATTTGTTTGGGTTAACTCAACTCACAAACTATCATATGCATCCTGTTTCACTTTCTCTAAAACACAAGCATGGACATTGTTTGTAATGTACAACAGAACACCCCCACCTTTCATGTGGTTTCTATCCTGATTAAAGTGTTTAAATCCCGCAATATTAAATTCAGCTTCAAACTCTTTACCATTTAACCATGTCTCGGTTATTCCTATCATATAGAGATTTTCGCTTTTGACATACGCCTGTATTTCTTGACATTTGTTCCTAGTCCTACGAGCATTAAAGTACATGTTTTTAAGAAACTCGTGATTATTTCTTTTTGACACGTTATGAGTTTCAATATCATGTCTTACATTATAATTTTGTTTTTTATTAATACCTTGCTCTGTATCATTATTTGGTCCTTCATTGACATTCAATGCCTCATTAACAATTCTCCCATAAAAATTAACATTTCCCCCATCACGAACATCTGGCCGCTCATGGTCATCCGATCTCTTTTGTACACTTTGCCCCCCTACGTCACCGCGATTCTGTCCGGCATCCCTTCCTAAAATTATATTTTGTCCTTCAGTGACATTATATCCTACCGTGATATTTTTTCCTCCACTATAATTACATCCTTTACTTTTTTTTTCTTTTTCTTTTTTTTATAGGAATGTCCCCTGTGGGGCTACAAGGAAAAGGATGCCTTGTCCCAATCCCCGTCCCTTTCTTCTCGCCTCTTACGATCCAAGTGGGAATACTTGGTGGCAGTGTTCTTTTCCCCCACCACAGGGAATTCCCCCATCACAGAAAAAAGAATACTCAGAGAAATGGTACAGGACAGCAACAAGGGGTTGGGGGACAGCATAACGGAGGGACAGTCGTAGTATAAAAGTGTCATCATTTCTCTATGAACAGAGTTTTCCTCCATCATAGACAAAATGATGTGTGGCTCTGGTCCGTAGGGGCGCCCCATATAGACCCTAAAGTATAAACTGCATGGTACTTTGCCACAATAACAAGCAGCCAATACCCTAGACGGGGTGAGGAGAACAGGGGTGGAAAGGGAGTTGGGAGATAGGGTTGATGAAAGAATATTAGGATGGTTTGGACACATGGAAAGAATGAGTGAAGAAAGACTAGTAAAAGAGGTATGGAAGGCAGATGTGGAGGGAGTGAACATGAGGGGACGTCCTAGGATGAGGTGGATGGATGGGGTGAAGGGGGCTTTGGGGAAGAAGGGAATGTCTGT
>NC_134778.1:92871422-92876422 GCF_046742065.1 Oratosquilla oratoria
TACTTCAGGAATCAATAGTGCACCTCATAAGTTAGCCAAATGTTTAGCTAAACCTTTATCCAATACTTTAGGAACTATTAGTGATGCACATCTACGAAATTCGTCGGATCTAATTAACAGATTAAAAATTTTAGATTTCAATAACAAGAAACTAGCCAGCTACGATGTCACCTCTTTGTATACTCGAGTATCAATAAAAGGCGCTCTAAATGCTGTTGAACGAGTAGTAAATAATTTGAAAAATGAAGATCTACCCGTACCCAAAAACGATTACCTCGAATTAATTTCTCTTTGTGTAGGATTTGGCGCTTTCACTTTTAATAATATTGAATACAAACAACATTCTGGCCTCGCCATGGGTAGTCCCCTTTCTGCAGTGTTAGCAAATTTATACATAGAAATACTCGAAACAGAAGAATACATGACTATAATAGGTAGGAACAGTAAGTGGTTTAGGCATGTTGATGACATACTCGTAATTGTACCTAAGGATACAGACATTAATAACAAACTCAGGAGACTAAACAGTGTAAATGAAAATATACAATTTACTGCAGAAAATGAAAATAACGTAAAATTACCTTTCTTAGACACAATTATCCATAGAATAGATAAAAATGTGAAATTTTCAGTATACCGGAAACCCACCAATAAAGAAGACTATATACACTTCTACTCAGGACATGATGACAGAACTAAAACAGGTATTATAATGGGTTTCTTCCTCAGAGCATTTCGTATATGTAGTAAAGAATTTCTAGATCCTGAATTACAACATATTACTGAGACTTTCATCAAACTCAAATATCCAAAAGGTCTCTTATGTAGGTTGAAAAAGAAAGCCAAAGAAATAATTAACAAAAGTAAAGATGAAAGTAGAAATAAGAATGATAGTAAATGTAATAATGAAACCAGATATATCACAGTACCAAACTCTAATGTTAATTCATACCTAGACACTTTTCTCCTAAAAGCGGGCATCAAAATAGCCAGGACGTCAGGTAGCAAAGTAGGACATTTGGTAACACGTAGCGACAATGATCCCACTAACGAAAACAGCGTTGTTTATAAAATCCCGTGTAAAAGCTGTCCCTCTTCATATTTTGGTGAATCTGGTCGCGGACTTAATAAAAGGATAAATGAACATAAACATGACGTAAAAGCCCATAGGACATCTAACTCCATAGTAATACATGTGGATAAACATGGTCACCTTCCAGACTGGAACAACACAACCGTATTAAATAAAGGATCATCCAAGAAACTAAGGAAGACAATTGAGGCAGCATATATCAACACTAATAACAACATTAACCATAGAGAAGGATTTATATGTTTAGCAAAAGCCACAAGCTTATTAGTAATAAAAGAATACGCAGATAAAATAACAAGCTCTCCGAAGCGTCCCATAAGATGACCCGTCCGTGTATAAAATATTCGGTTACGTTTGAGTTGTTAGCTTTGTGATCAAGACCCTGCGGGTCGAAACGTTAAGGCGTAAAATTCTCCCATTTCTCCTCGTCAACTTCTTTCACCTTCAATCTTATTTGTCATAATATAGTCAATATATATATATTATATATATATATATATATATATAATATAATATATATATATATATATATATATGTACTATTGATATATGAGTACAAGTGGAACACGCAGAGCTACGAACAGGACAATCCGTGGAGCAGGGCGGAGTCAGTGCGCGACCTCACACCTCCACACACACATCCCCTCACCTCTGACTCCGCTCTGTGCGAGGGATTGCCTTGTATGTTACTCTGCGTGTTCCCCTTCTACTCATATCTCAATTGTACTTATGTCTCTACAAAATCTTGCAACCTATACTTTCCTGAAACGAGCTATAGCTATTGGCCGAAATTTAGAAATTATAGTTTCTTCTAAGTTTCCTTTTATTCCGACAGTGGTTTCTTCGTGATTAATATATGTATATATATATATATACATATATATATATATATATATATATATATATGTATATATATATATGTGTATATATATATATTTATATATATACATATATATCACAGATAACCCACATTATATATATTATATATATATATACATACATATATATTTTATATATATACATATATATATATATACATATATATATATACATACATATATATATATATATATATATATGTATGTATATAGATAAATAAATATATATATATATATATATATAAAGATATGTGTATATATATAGATAAATATATATATATATACACACATATATATGTATATATATATATATATATATATATGCATATGCACATATATATATGTGTGTGTGTGTGCATATAAATATATATATATATATATATATATATAGAGAGAGAGAGAGACGAATGGAGATGAGTGTACGAGTATATATAGATGAATAGGCATAGATAGATACACAAATGTAGGTAATTAGATTGGTGAAAGTAGATAGATTGTGGTAGAGAAAGACAGATGAATATAAGAAAGCTTAGTGATTTTTTTTTTTTAATATCTTCTGGTGTCTCATGCCGAGTAATTTTATTTCTGTCCCTACACGATATTTGATATAGATTATTTTCATATTTTGAGAAAGAAGAAGAAACAGTGAGGAATGAAGACTGAAATGGTACTGCAATACTTCCCATTAGTAAGTCTTGCCGAAGTCAAGTTAGCGTAACTGTTTTTAAGGCTAGTGTCGAGTTATTTCCTCATTCCTTCTCCTTAATGGCGCGTTACAATTACTGCTTTGAGCGTTTTTTATTTCTATGTGGGACATCCTCTTTTGAAGAGTTCCCGTGGCATCTTACCCTTCACGCTCGTTGCTTTAACATAGGATTATTCCCAACAGCCTAGCCTATCCAAACGCTTGAATAATATAACACGTATCTTGCACTTCACCCCCTCTCTGCCTCCATTGCTCACACCTCTGATCCCCTTCTTTCGTCGAGGAATAAGATTGTCTAGCTAGAACAAGTCATGTCAAGTGTGGTGGTCTTTTCAGATCGAGGGTTGCTTCCTGGCGAATGCAGTTCCCCTGCGTAGGAGGACAGAGGCATAATTATAAAGGATGCCAAGAATTGGTTGAGTTTAGCGTTTGATCTGAAGGGTGCTTCGGGATTGCACTAAGGAAGCACCCTTCAGATGGCCTTCAGGCCGTATGTATTTCCAAATTGACGGTGTAGCTATGGGGAGCCCCCTAGGTGTTTTTTTTTGCACAGGCATACATGTGCCATATTGAGAACTCCATCCTTGATGCTGTGAATCCTAAACCATTTTTGAATTTTAGGTATATAGATGACATTTTCGTAGACGTAGAAGGTAAAGAACAGCTTGATACACTTAAGGAAATGATGGAAGCAAAATCTTGCCTGCATTTCACCGTGGAGGAAAGTATCGGTAACAAGATCCCCTTTTAAGATGTTTGGGTAGACGGAGCAGAAGGCGCATTTACTACGAGTGTTTACAGGAAACCGACTAACTCCGGTAGATGTTTAAATGGATTAAGTGAATGCCCATCAAAATATAAAACCAGTGTTATACGCGCGTACGTTACGAGAGCTTTTAAAATATGTTCTAACTGGTACCTCCTCCACCAAGAATTGAATAGAATCAAACAAATGTTGACAAACAATGAGTTCTCGATGTGTGATACTGATAAAGAATTTGGAAATAAAATGGAGAAATTTAATTCTGAACTAGGTAATACAGAAATTTCGAAGAATACAATAAATATTTACTACCAAAGTACAATGACATCCGCATATGAAACAGATGAAAAAGTCATTAAAAATATCATATATGAAAATCGTAAACCCAAGAAGCAAGAGGACTCCTTACAATTGGTTATATATTATCGTAACCCCAGAACTGCATCACTTATTATGAAAAACAACTTGTCAGGAGAAAAAGATATTTCAAAACAAAGTTATGTTGTGTACAAATACTCATGCCCTTTCAACAAAGACGGTGCCCTTTGCAATTGTAAGGACAGGAATTTTGAAGGGATATTATTTTTGGAATTTCGTTTTATTTATCTATTTATTTATTTGAGAGACTGGGTATTATGGACGTCGTGACGGTTTTACTCAACCAAGAAGCAAAGTAGAAAATAGAGCCTTAATAGACCATGAATTTATTCTATTCTATGTCTGCCTATCAAGATGTGTTGGCAAAGAGCCTTACTATAATCATTGAAGAAAAACATACAATAGGAGATAGGTACAAATATATTTCAGCTGATTTTGGTTCAACTAAAGCTTCGAGATGACATTAGAATGTTCTCGAACATAGCGGGCGCACCGTAGCTCCGCCCACCCGTGACGTCACTAACACGTTCGGACAGAGGCGTAAACTAAGGCCATTAATTTTAAGAGTAATAGGAAAAATTCCCAACTTTCAGTTCAGGATTCCACTAGAGAAATAGTTTAGGGAGAGATTGTAGCAGCTAGGGGCTCTGTTGAGAAGCGAAATGAAGTTTTACGAAATAATACAACAGGGAGGTTAGTAGTTTACCCATAGATACGAACACATAGCCGTCTCGTTCTTTTTGTGCGCAGCTAAAATTTTAATCTGATGCCAAAAACTATTCCGATAACAGGTATGGATACGTTCTGTAAGATTAATGAAAATAAATGTCAATATGTGAGTTAAATGATATAGTGCAGATATAGTAGGTAGATAGTTATTATTATTATTAAGTTTTAAATCTGATGCCAAAAACTATTCCGATAACAGGGTTTAAGGGAGTGTACTCCACAAACACTGCGTGGAAGGAGTTAGACGGTGTCACGCATATATACATTAGCTATGAGAGTGTAATCCTTAGAGTATAATTCTGTCTGTGATCGTTCTCTAATAAGAATACGGGGTTGAAGGTAGACACAATATTGTAAGTAGACTTATACAGTGACCGGAAGGTTGGAGCGTAAATAACTACGTTTTTCCACGTGCCTGTGACCTTACTTATGATGCCCATAAGCAAAAAAAAA
>NC_134778.1:92891422-92898922 GCF_046742065.1 Oratosquilla oratoria
GCAGGCGATCTGCTGATCCCGAGCCTGAACCGGAGGCTGATCCTTGGGGCGGGTATGGATATCACAGACCCTATCCCAGCTACGGCTACAGGCGCTACGGATACGGCTACAACCGTAGACACCACTGGTAACAAGATATGGGCACGACCAGGAGCTGGACCAGAGTAAGGACGACCTCGACCTCAGCATCTCCTTCAGCCACGAGCTTCTGTCTCCTCTTTGCTTGAGCCTCTTGATTTAGAGTCTGTTTGCTCGAGCGTAGATGTTGCTTGTCCTGACGTGAGGGTTTAATAAAGAGTGACTAAACCATTGGTTGTTTTGATGGCCCATCTTCTGGGTGTGATATTCGATGCTGGTCTCACATGAAGCCTTGTCTTTCGAGTTCGAATGACTTGGCACGATACTCTTCAGATGCACCAGGTGCACACCTGACTGCGGCACATGAAGAGCCTCTACAGCGGAGAGGCATGGAGAGAAAGGACCTATTTCATCCCAAGTGACTCGACAGCACACTGGTTCAGTAGAATACTCAACCTTACGGATTTTGTTGGAGACTAACCCATGTTCCTTCATACAAACCTAAAACCTGTTGGGTGGATGCAGTGCATGAAAAATACATATGTATAATCCTATTATGCTAGACCGGATAGGAGTTCATCCTTCTGATGAATAATGGTAATAAAAAGGGGTTCTGATTTTTTTTATCTTACAGGCAAACTTTGGTGCTTAGATGTAACTACTCAGCGGAAATATCTTCATTTGCTGGAGGAACAATTGAGATTACATCATTTCAAGCTATTTCCGCATATCTAGGAGGCGTGTGTGTGTGTGTGTGTGTGTGTTTATGTGTGTGTGTGTTTATGTGTGTGTGTGTGTGTGTGTGTGTGTGTGTGTGTGTGTGTGTGTGTGTGTGTGTGTGTGTGTGTGTGTGTGTGTGTGTGTGTGTGTGTGTGTGTGTGTGTGTGTGTGTGTGTGTGTGTGTGTGTGTGTGTGTGTGAGCACATGAGCGCCCGCATGAAGGCATCTTTATTTGAGGAGTATTGCTAATTGGCTTTAATTCATCTGGTCCGTTTAGCACCTTCATTTTGGCGACGCTATCGTAGACGAAGGATGGTTTGTGAGCGGAGACTCGAGAGTTCTTTGCCTGTATGAATCAGAAGCTTCTCTTGGTTTCTATGTTTTGTGGATTTTTTTTATGTACTTATGTGTTTTTTTGCTTAGTGTTTTTTTTTTTTTGAATATCTTCTGGTGTCTCATGCCGAGTAGTTTTATTTCTGTCCCTACACGATATTTGATATAGATTATTTTCATATTATGAGAAAGAAGAAGAAACAGTGAGGAATGAAGACAGAAAAGGTACTGCAATACTTCCCATTAGTAAGTCTTGCCGAAGTCAAGTTAGCGTAACTGTTTTTAAGGCTAGTGTCGAGTTATATCCTCATTCCTTCTCCTTAATGGCGCGTTACAGTTACTGCTTTGAGCGTTTTTTATTTCTATGTGGGACATCCTCTTTTGAAGAGTTCCCGTGGTATCTTAGCCCTCACGCTCGTTACTTTAACATAGGATTATTCCCAACAGCCTAGCCTATCCAAACGCTTGAATAATATAACACGTATCTTGCTCTTCACCCCCTCTCTGCCTCCATTGCTCACACCTCTGATCCCCTCCTTTCGTCGAGGAATAAGATTGTCTAGCCAGAACAAGTCATGTCAAGTGTAGTGGTCTTTTCAGATTGAGGGTTGCTTCCTGGCAAATGCAGTTCCCCTGCATAGGAGGACAGAGGCATAATTATAAAGGATGCCAAGAACTGGTTGAGTTTAGCGTTTGATCTAAATGGTGCTTCGGAATTGTGCTAAGGAAGCACCCTTTAGATGGCCTTCATGCCGTATGTATTTCCAAATTGACGGTGTAGCTATGGGGAGCCCCCTAGGTGTTTTTTTTTGCACAGGCATACATGTGCCATATTGAGAACTCCATACTTGATGCTGTGAATCCTAAACCTTTTTGGTATTTTAGGTATATAGATAACATTTTCGTAGACGTAGAAGGTAAAGAACAGCTTGATACACTTAAGGAAATGATAGAAGCAAAATCTTGCCTGCATTTCACCGTGGAGGAAAGTATCGGTAACAAGATCCCCTTTCTAGATGTTTGCATAGACGGAGCAGAAGGCGCATTTACTACGAGTGTTTACAGGAAACCGACTAACTCCGGTAAATGTTTAAATGGATTAAGTGAATGCCCATCAAAATATAAAACCAGCGTTATACGCGCGTACGTTACGAGAGCTCTTAAAATATGTTCTAACTGGTACCTCCTCCACCAAGAATTGAATAGAAACAAATGTTGACAAACAATGGGTTCTCGATGTGTGATATTGATAAAGAATTTGGAAATAAAATGGGGAAATTTAATTCTGAACTAGGTAATACAGAAAATTCGAAGAATACAATATATATTTACTACCAAAGTACAATCACATCCGCATATGAAACAGATGAAAAAGTCATTGAAAATATCATATATGAAAATTGTAAACCTAAGAAGCAAGAAGACTCCTTACAATTGGTTATATATTATCGTAACCCCAGAACTGCATCACTTATCATGAAAAACAACTTGCCAGGCGAAAAAGATATTTCAAAACAACGTTACGTTGTGTACAAATACTCATTCCCTTTCAACAAAGACGGTGCCCTTTGCAATGACGAGTACATTGGACACACAACTCAAACTTTGTCTCAAAGGCTTACTTTTCATTAGCAAAATGGTGCGATAAAATCGCACATTTCTAAAGTGCATTAGATGAATATTTCGCGGGAAGTTTTGAATAGTAATACTTCGATTTTAGCAAATAACACCAATGAGAGTAAATTAAAATGTATGGAAGCTCTATTAATAAAGAATTACCTACCAGCAATTAATATACAATTAAGTATGTGTAGAACCCTGGAGCTGTTCGAGGTATCCCACGGGACGCCAAGAAGAAATGAAACCAAAATACCTATCCTAGTTTATTTTGTACATTATATATATGATCATGATTTGTAGATTCAAAATAAAATTACCAAAAGATGCCTAGCGCATAGGCTAAACGTTGTAAGTAATGCATTTGTTTTTATTTTCAAAATCACTATGGTTTTATTTGGTGATATTGTGTTCTCCCTCCCACAGAAAGGAAAATAGCGAGAAGGATAGAAAGTTTAAGGAAGAAGATTTCAAGTGCTAAGTATGCTGTATTATTTAATATAATATATATATACATATATGTATATGTATATATATGTATATGTATATATATGTGTATATATATACATATATATATATATATGTATATGTATATATGTGTATATATACACACACACACACACACATATATATATATATATATATATATATATATATATATATAAATATACATATCTACATATATATATATATATATATATTTACATATATATAAACATATATACATATATATATAAATATATATATATATATATACATACATATATATATATATATATATGATATATGTGTGCGTGTGTGTGTGTGTATATATATATATATATATATATATATATATTTAAGTATATATGTATGTACATATATATATATATATATATGTATATATGTATATGTATATATGTATATATATATATATATTTATATACATATATATAAATGTATATATATGTATATGTATATAAATATATGAGTGGAAGGGTGGTGAGTTAAACACAGAGAACAGTTGGAGTTTTATTCACTGACGTTTCGTCCTTACCAGGACATTCTCAAAGTACATACAGTTTCAGAAAATTAACAGCTTATATAACCCATCCTTGCCGAGTTCCCCTCCCTCTATCATCCGTCCTCTACCCTTTTTCATGTGACTCCGACTATGTCACTTCTCCCTCCGTTCTCAATTGTCCTTTTTACCTCCTTGATAATCAGAGTACTTACCGCTCCTGCTAATTTTATAAACCCTTCCCTATGGTTGATGCAAGGGTGGGAAGTGATGTAGGCTGCCTCCACTATTTTTTTTTTTTTCTATTTTTCTTTTCTTTTTCTCTAGACCTTTGTGGAGCACATTGGTCTAAATGAACTACTAGCGAGTTGGAGGTTCTGTGAGCTCTGACGTCATTTTTGTGCTCATATGTCCGTAGCTCCACTGATCTTCCCGTCTCTCCATAATATCCTAACGGACAACCACCACATGGTATATTGTAAATTGCGCCCTTCTCTACATCCTTGTCTGATTTATTTCTATTCTTGACAACTTCTCCTAATTTTATACCAGTGGAGAAACAACGCTCACACCCGCTTTTGTGAGAATATGTCCCAACTCCTCCGCGTACTTCGAGTTGGGGACGGACAAAAATCCCGCCCTGCCTTCTCCGGACCAGTCGTCCTTCTTCCTTTTCATTATTACCGTTGCTTTCTTCCTCAATCTTTGCAGTAGTCCTTCCGGGTATCTGAGTTTAGTGAATACTTTGAAAATATATTTGATTTCATCCTCTAAAAATTCTTCGCTACAAATAGCAGGAGCGGTAAGTACTCTGATTATCAAGGAGGTAAAAAGGACAATTGAGAACGAAGGGAGAAGTGACATAGTCGGAGTCACATGAAAAAGGGTAGAGGACGGATGATAGAGGGAGGGGAACTCGGCAAGGATGGGTTATATAAGCTGTTAATTTTCTGAAACTGTATGTACTTTGAGAATGTCCTGGTAAGGACGAAACGTCAGTGAATAAAACTCCAACTGTTCTCTGTGTTTAACTCACCACCCTTCCACTCATTTGTCTTCCATTCTTCAATATATATATATATATATATATATATATATATATATATATATATTCATATATATATATATATACATATATATATATATATATATAATATGTTTGTGTGTGTGTGTGTGCCTGTATGTGTGTGTGTGCATGTGTGTATGTATGAATATATATATATATATACATATATTTATTTATGAATATATATATATATATATATATGTATGTATATATATATGTATATACATATATGTATATATATATATGTATATATATATATACATACATATATATATATATATATATATATATATATATATATATATATATATATACTTACACACACACACACACACACACACACACACACACACACACACACACACACACACACACACACACACACACACACACATATATATAAGAAAAGAGAAGTAAAGCAAAAGGTAAAGGAGGCAAAGAGGAGAGCAGATGTGAAATGGGGTAGGAGTATGACAGAAAATTTTGAAAGTAATAAAAAGATGTTTTGGAAAGAAATTAAGAGAGGAAGAGGAGGCGAATCAAGTAGGGAAGAAAAGGTAAAAGGTACAGATGGAGAGTTGATAATGGAAGAGATGGCAGTGAGGGGAAGATGGGCAGAATATTTTAGGGAGTTGCTGAATGTGAAGGAGGATAGGGAAGGAAAGATAGCTGCAGTGGGAAATACGAAGAAAATGAGAGTGATGAGTGAGGAGAATGGAGGAGAAATAAGGAAGGATGAGGTGAAGGCAGTTGTAAAGATGATGAAAGCAGGTAAGGCACCTGGTCTGGATGGATGTCATGCAGAATGTCTGAAAAAGGGAGGTTCAGTGATGGTGGACTGGTTGGCGAGATTATTTAATGTTTGCTGGAGAGAGGGTAGAGTACCGGAGGACTGGAGTAGTGCCTGTATAGTTCCTCTTTACAAGGGAAAAGGGGACAAGTGTGAATGTAGTAATTTCAGAGGGATTAGCCTGTTGAGTGTAGTAGGGAAGGCTTATGGGAGAATCTTAATTGAGAGGATTAGGAGAGGAACAGAAGGAGTAATTGGTGAGGAACAGTGTGGTTTTAGGACGGGTAGAGGTTGTGTAGATCAGATCTTTGTGGTAAGACAGATATGTGAGAAAGCTATAGGAAAGGGGAAGGATGTTTTTTGGGCTTTTATGGATCTGGAAAAGGCTTATGATAGGGTAGACAGAAAGGCACTGTGGGAGGTTATGCAGATTTATGGGATAGGAGGAAAGCTTTTGGGAGCTGTCAAGAGTTTTTATGTGAGTAGTAGAGCATGTGTTAGGATTGGAAATGGAGAGAGTGAGTGGTTTGAAGTAAAGGTGGGACTTCGTCAAGGATGCGTTATGTCGCCCTGGCTGTTCAACTTATACATGGATGGGGTGGTGCGAGAGGTGAATGCAAGGGTAGTGAGTCAGGGATTGGAGATGGTTAAAGAAAATGGAGAAAAGTGGGAGGTGAGCCAGCTGTTGTTTGCGGACGACACTGCGCTTGTGGCAGGGTCAGAGGAGGGATTGAGGAAGCTGGTGGCAGAGTTTGGGAGAGTATGTGATAGAAGAAAGCTAAAGATAAATGTGGGTAAAAGTAAGGTGATGAGATGTACAAGGGGTGAAAGTGGCAGTAGACTGGAAGTGAACATTAAGGGAGAGCGACTGGAGGAAGTGGATAGTTTTAGATACTTGGGTGCAAGTGTAGCAGGAAAAGGTGGAGTGAAGATGGAGGTAGAATGTAGATTGAGAGAAGCGAGTAAATGCCTTGGTGGTTTAAAGAGTGTAATGAGAAATAGACATTTGGGAATGGATGCGAAGAGGAGACTGTATGAAGGAGTGATTGTGCCAACAGCACTGTATGGGGCAGAAACGTGGAACATAAGAGAAGAAGAGAGAAGGAGTTTGAATGTGTTTGAGATGAGGTGTCTGAGAAGTATGGCGGGGGTTACTAGGCTAGATAGAGTGAGAAATGAGGAGGTGAGGAGGAGAACAGGGGTGAAAAAGGATTTGGGAGAGAGGGTTGATGAAAGAATATTAGGATGGTTTGGACACATGGAAAGAATGAGTGAAGAAAGACTAGTAAAAGAGGTATGGAAGGCAGATGTGGAGGGAGTGAACATGAGGGGACGTCCTAGGATGAGGTGGATGGATGGGGTGAAGGGGGCTTTGGGGAAGAGGGGAATGTCTGTTGAGGAAGGAAGGGAGAGGACGGAAGACAGAGGTGAGTGGAGAATGGTTGTATATGGATGATGTTGTGACTGCATGAGGAGGAATGGGCGGGGGGGTGGGGGGTGGGGTAGTATGTGTGAGTAAATTTTGACGCAGCCCGAAGGGATTTCTCCCCGTCCTCTCCTTATATGCAAAGGGGGACGGAGAGGGGGGGTCGCCGATTAAATGAAGCGGCCTTGCTGTGGATGTGCTGTGTCTTGCGACACTGCTTCTGACCCAGGGCGGTGGGCGGGGTGCAGGGATGACCCGTCATCCAGGAGGTGCTCAAATGAGAGGAAGGGTGGGAGGGGTGTGGAGTGTATTTGGGGATGAAATGGGTGGGAGTGTTTTTATGCCTTTCCCTTTTTGGCTACCTCCCTTGGAAGGGGGAAAAAGCCTTGGTATATGTATGATATATATATATGTATATATATATATATGTATATATATGTATATGTATATATATATATATGTATATATAT
>NC_134778.1:92908922-92911422 GCF_046742065.1 Oratosquilla oratoria
ACATTTTATCCAGTAAACAATACACGGAAGAGAAAAATGAAAAGAGCGTGGTTTACAAGATTCCATGTGGTGGATGTGATGCAGTTTATTTTGGAGAAACTTCAAGAGGAATAACAAAAAGATTATACGAACACAAGAATGACATGCGACACCACAGGACATCTAATTCGCTAGTAGTACACGCTACACAACACGGACATATACCTAATTGGAACAACACCAAAATCCTACACACCGGTATGAAAAAGACGACAAGAAAAACTATTGAAGCTGCATATATTAATACTTTTAAATCAACCAATCATAGAGAAGGATTTGTAAATTTGGCACACACAACAGCAAGATTAATCATCGAGGGGGCACAAACGGCGGACTCTTTCCCAAGGCGACCTGTGAGATGACCCGCTTGATATATAGACAATGTATTCCAATTTGCCTGTACTATTATCTCTCTGAAGAAGACTCTGTCGAAACGTTAGAGAATAAAATACTTCTGCTCCTTCCTGGAATTTACCTATACCACTCTTGCCATACATATATATATATGTATATATATATGTATATTATATATATACATGTATGTATATATATATACATATATATACACATATACATACATACACATACATATATATATATATATATATATATATATACATGTATATATACATGTATATATATATGTATATATATATACATATATGTATATTAATATATATATATATATATTATATATATATATATATATTGTATAAATATACATATGTATATATACATATATATATACAATGTATAAATATACATGTATATATGCATATATTTATATATATATATACGTATATATGCATATATATATATATACGTATATAAATATATATATGTATTTATATCTATCTATTTATCTATCTACCTATCTATCTATATATTTATATATATATATATATATATATATATATATATATATATATATATATACATATACAAAGAGAGAGAAGGAGAGAGGGACGAATGTAGATGAGTATACGAGTATATCTAAATGAATAGGCATTGGTAGATACACAGAAATAGTTAGATGGATAGATGAAAGTAGATAAATTGTGATAGAGTGAGAAAGACAGATAAATATATAAGAAAGCCAGAATACAGCATGATATGGATTTTGAGGGCTGTGTAATTAACGTTCGCCTGTGACCGAAACCATTACGTTTTCTTATTCACTTTCACGGATGGTGTAAGTATATTTTCACCAGACTCGTAGATTATGTGGTGAAGCCGTCTCTTATATCAAATGAGAACTCAAACCTCATATAAAGAACAATCTATGATCTCACTCTTTTTCAGTATACTGTATATACACACAGTATTCCCCAACTTCTAAGCCGTAAACGAGGAAGGTGTTGCGCGGACATGACCTTGAGGTCGTCGGCGCGAGGAGGGGGAATGCCCGCTTGCGCGGTCTGGCCGGGTCCGCACTATAAATGCTGGAGCGCCCGCCGGAGAAGCCAGATGTGATCAGACTTCCCCGGACATTCAACATGCGGTATCTGGTGAGTGAAGTTCGTCTTGGTGAGTCGAGAGGCTTTGAATCTAAAAGTAGCCTGGTGGAGTGTTTCCAGGACCGGGTGCCTTTGGTGTGTATGCGGAAATTCCTACCCGCACCCCGGCTCCGCAGTCGACCAGGAACAATATGTTGATCCCGATTTTTTTTTATTTCCACAGTTGACTGTTGCTCTCCTGCTGGTGGTCGCCGTGGCCTACGCGACTGCTGAGCCTGAGGCCGAGGCTGACCCACATTATCGTCGTCCCTACCACAGCGGTTACGGTCGTCCCTATGGATACGGCGGTTACCATCAGTATAGGTATAGAGGCGGCCGCTATGGTCGTTCAGCGGACCCCGAACCTGAGGATGAGGCCAGCGACCACAGCGTGAGCAGGCGATCTGCTGATCCCGAGCCTGAACCGGAGGCTGAGCCTTGGGGCGGGTATGGATATCACGGACGCAACCCCAGCTACGGCTACAGGCAGTACGGCTACGGCTACCACCGCAGGTACCACTGGTAACATATATGGGCACGACCAGGAGCTGGACCAGAGTAAGGACAACCTCTCCCTCAGCATCTCCTTCAGCCACGAGCTTCTGTCTCCTCTTTGCTCGAGCCTCTTGATTTGGAGTCTGTCCGCTCGAGCGTAGATGTTGCTTGTCCTGACGTGAGGGTTTAATAAAGAGTATATGAGTATAAAAGTACAACCATTGGTTGTTTTTATGGCCCATCTTCTGGGGGGGACTTCGATGCTGGTCTCACATGAAGCCTTGTCTTTCGAGTTTGAATGACTTGGCACGATACTCTTCAGATGCACCAAGTGCACACCTGATTGCGGCACGTGAGGACGCTGTGCACCGGAAAGGCATGGGGAAAAAGTACCTGTTTTATTCTAAGTGACTCGACAGCACGCCGGCTCTGTAGATTACTCAACTTTACGGATTTTTTCGGAAACTAAC
>NC_134778.1:92913922-92921422 GCF_046742065.1 Oratosquilla oratoria
TGTCAACCTGACGAAAAATGTAACGATTTACTCGTATTAACTAGGGAACATGGAATGTCACCAAATTAGCTTTTCACAACATACTACTAACATATATAGTCAAAGTGTGTCAAAACCAATCACAGTCATGTCAGTGATTGTAATTTTGGGTTCAGGAATAAAAATTTGCATTGGTAGAACCTTCTTAGCCTTGGGTAGAGTGGTGGAGAACCGTTAGCGGCCGAGCGTAAAAAAAATATGCCAGCATTTCTTGAGCGTGCCGCTCCGTTCTGCTCAGCTCCGTTCCGCTCCGCTCCGTTCCACTCCGCTCCGCTTGTAGTGTGAATACCTGAGCGTCTGTACATTCAAAACTACGTAACAATTAATGGCGCTCCTCTCCGCTCCGCTTGTAGTGTGAACGCGCCCTTACAGTTACTGCCTTGAGTGTTTTTGTTTTTATGTGGGACATCCTCCTTTGAAGAGTTCCCGTGGCAGCTTAGCCTTCACACTCGTTGCGTTAACGTAGGATTGTTCCCAACAGCCTAGCCCTAGCCTATCCAAGCGCTTAAATAATATAACACGTGTCTTGCTCTTCACCCCCTCTCTGCCTTCATTGCTCACACCTCTCGTCCCCTTCTTTCGTCGAGGAATAAGATTGTCTAGCCAGAACAAGACATGTCAAGTGTGGTGGTCTTTTCAGATCGAGGATTGCCTCCGGGCGAATGCAGTTCCTCCGCGTAGTAGGACAGAAGCAGAATTATAAAGGATGCCAAGAACTGAGTAAGTTTAGCGTTTAATTGATGTATTTTTTGGAGATGAATTGTTGCACTTTTGGACTCAAGTGTTATCTCGAAATTTACTTAGTCCTCTGAATAAACCTCGTGAAATGCCACTTGTGGTGTGTTTGGAGTTCTGTCTTGTGGTGGTTCTATGTAGGCTGCTGCTTTAGGTCTTCTCGTTGATGGTGTGGTGAATACAGACAGCTGTGGCATGCTCATGGTAGACCTTTCGTCGTGTATGTATGTTATATCAGTCGTTCTTAATCTCTTTGTATCACATTTTATATGCAGGATAATGGTTCAGCCATCCATGGTCTTTCTAGCTATGGATTGCCTGGGTATTCTATTGGTACGGCAAAATATTGCTCTATTCTGTACCTGATTCATAAGTGAGGTCAACGTCTTTGAGGATTATGAGCTGGTCGACCGGTTTTGGTGTATCTCGGCTGATGATCCATGAAGAACAATTAACTTCTGGATTCTGATAGATCAATATTTGTCAGCTAACACTGAAAATGCGACGTTACTGTTGATGCCGTCCTTAACCAATACCTTTTCGCATCATTATATATATATATATATATATATATATATATATATATATATATATATATATATATATATATATATATATATATATATATATATATATATATATTGTTGCAGTCTAGGTAAATATGACTACAACAACGAACTCTACTTGTCACTGGGGGGTTGATTAAAAGTGTGATGTATGTTAAATATATATCTAATTATCTAATTTATATATAATACAAGTACATTACATCACAAACAACCTAACTAAATCCTAACTACTTAATTACACAATACTTAGGGAAATGATGGGAACATGACCGCTCGGGTCAAGGGTAAGAGTAGAAAAGACGCCGACCCCGAACCGCGCGCATTGAACAGAGGTCAGCGTGAACAGAGTTGCCATACGGCAACGTGAGATATATTCATAGGACAACTCTGTAGACTAGCACACATAACAAGACACGCATGAATTAATATAATACCCCTGAAGAGTATTCAGCAATCATAAATATAAATGGAACTAGCTGCGTACCTATCTAACTAGAATAATACATAGACAGTAACAGCACACGCAACCGCACATGCGCGGATGCGATCCCGCGCGTACCCAAGCCACGCCAACAGCCGTGGTCGCCGCGCGGGAAGACCCCAGGTCAAGGCTTTGTTTGCAAGCCCGCAACAATATATATATATATATATATACATACATATATATATATATATATATATATATGTATATGTATAAATATACATACATATGTATATATATATATATATATATACATATATATGCATATATATAAATATACATACATATGTATATATATGTATATATATACATATATATGCATATATATATATCTATATCTATATGTGTGTGTGTGTAAGTGTGTGTGTATACATATATATACATACATATATATATATATATATACATACATATATATATATATACATACATACATATATATATATATATATATATATATATATATATATATATATATATATAGAGAGAGAGAGAGAGAGAGAGAGAGAGAGAGAGAGAGAGAAAGAGAGAGGGAGAGACGAATGGAGATGAGTATACGAGCATATATAGATGAATAGACATAGATACACAGAGATAGGTAGATTGATAAATGAAAGTAGAAAGAGTGGTAGAATGAGAAAGACAGAAAATATATAAGAAAAATAGAACACAGCATGATATGCATTATGCGGACTGTGTAAGTAAACATTCACTAGTGACCGAAACCATCATTTTTTTCTTATTCACTTTCACTGCTGGTGTAAGTATATTTTCACCAGAGTCGTAGATTGTGTGGTGAAGCCGTCTCTCATATCAAATAAGAGCTCAAACATCGTATGAAGAACAACCTATGATCTCATTCTTTTTCAATACATGTCCACACAGTATTTCGCAGCTCCTAGGCCGTAAACGAAGAGGCTGTTGCGCGGACTTGATTTTGAGGTCACCGGCGCGAGGTGGGGGGGATGTCACGCCACCGCGGTCTGGCCGGGTCCACATTATAAATGCGGTAGCATTCGCCGGAGAAGTCTGATGTGATCTAACTTCGCCGGACATTCAACATGCGCTATCTGGTGAGTGAAATTCGTTTTGATGAGCCGAGAGGCTTTGGATTTCAAGATGTCCTGGTATAGTGTTTCTAGGACCGATTGACTTTGGTTTGTATGCGGAAATTCCTACCCGCACCCCGGCTCCGCAGTCGACCAGGAACAATAGGTTGATCCCGAACTATTTCATTTTCATAGATGACTGTTGCTCTCCTGCTGGTGGTCGCCGTGGCCTACGCGACTGCTGAGGCTGAGGCCGAGGCTGACCCACATTATCGTCGTCCCTACTACGGCGGTTACGGTCGTCCCTATGGCTACGGCGGTTACCATCAGTATAGGTATAGAGGCGGCCGCTATGGTCGTTCAGCGGACCCCGAACCTGAGGATGAGGCCAGCGACCACAGCGTGAGCAGACGATCCGCTGAACCCGAGCTTGAACCAGAGGCTGAGCCTTGGCACTACGGCTAAAGCTACAACCGCAGGTACCGCTGGTAACAAGATATGGGCACAACCAGGAGCTGGACCAGACTAAGGACGACCTCTCCCTCAGCATCTCCTTCAGCCACGAGCTTCTGTCTCCTCTTTGCTTGATCCTCTTGATTTGGAGTCTGTCCGCTCGAGCGTACATATTGCTTTTCCTGACGTGAGGGTTTTATAAAGAGTGACTAAAGCATTGGTTGTTTTGATGGCCCATCTTCTGGGCGGGACTTCGATGCTGGTCTCACATGAAGCCTTCTCTTTCGAGTTCGAATGACTTGGCACGATACTCTTCAGATGCACCAAGTGCACACCTGACTGCGGCACATGAAGACGCTCTACACCGGAAAGGCATGGGGAGAAAGGACCTGAAAGGCTCATTGGAATACTCAACCTTACGGATTTTGTCGGAAACTAACCCATGTGCCTTCATACAAACCTAAAACCTGTTGGGTGGATGCAGTGCATGAAAAACTCATAAGCATACTATTATGTCAATTAAACAAAGTATAGCTAGACCGGATGCGAGTTCATTCTTCTGATGAATAATGGTAATAAAAAAGGAGTCATGATTCCTTTGATCGTATAGGCAAACTTCGGTGCTTAGATGTAACTGCTCAGCGGAAACGTCTTCATGCGCTTGAGCAATAATTGAGATGAAATCATTTCAAGCCATTTCCGCATATCTAGGAGGCAGTGATCACCACATAGAAAAGAAACAAATATGAAACGTTTTTATGTAAGAAAAATAAATTCCTGGGGACTCAAACTGGAGGCAATTAAGCGAGAGATTATTCCAGTCGACACTCGCTCTCAATTTCACTCTCATTCTCATTGACTCTCACACTGACATACATATAAACACTCGACGACGCAGTGGTAACGTTCGCAACCTTTGCTACATCTGTCCGAGATCGAATCCCGCCAGGGCTGGAATAATTTCAGTATCGCTGAACTGCGAGTCGTTACTTCAACTCTCGTGGGCGTGTAAAGTGACAACATTACTCATAGATCGGTCATATATAAGCTCTGAGTTCTCATCCGGGACGGTAATAGCTGTCGATCACGAGTTGAACACGTGATACAAGACAACGGTGAATCACAAAGACACACACACACACACACACACACACACACACACACACACACACACACACACACACACACACACACACACACACACACACACACACACACACACACACACACACACACACACACACACACACACACACACACACACACACACACACACACACACACACACACACACACACACACACACACACACACACACACACACACACACACACACACACACACACACACACACACACACACACACACACACACACACACACACACACACACACACACATACCTACACACACACACACACAACACACACACACACACACACACACACACACACACACACACACACGCACGCGCACACACACACACACACACACACACACACACACACACACACACACACACACACACACACACACACACACGCACGCGCGCGCACACACACACACACACACACACACACACACACACACACACACACACACACACACACACACACACACACACACACACACACACACACACACACACACACACACGTACGCGCACACACACACACAAACACACACACACATAGACACACACATACACACACACACACACACACACACACACACACACACACACACACACACACACACACACACTCACACACACACACACACACACACACACACACACACACACACACACACACACACACACACACACATATATATATATATATATGTGCAATAAAAACACTAGGAGCGTGTGTTCACAAATGCACGCGCGTGGTTATTTACGCATATATATATGTATATATATATATGTATATATATATATATATATATATATATATATACATATATATATATATATATATATATATATATATATATATATATATACATATATATATACTCGTGTACATCTTTACCTCGGTCTATTGACCGAATATTTGGTTCCAGATAAAGAAAGAAAATACGAGAACAATGAATGCCATGATAACACTGGTCCATGATTTTCTAAAAGGGTATGTTTTTTAAATGAGATCAGGTAACTAATGTGTTTTTATGCATTGAATCTATATATCATCTTCAAAAATGCTTATTGGCTATATGTTTAAAGATACGCGGGATATATTATTCTATTATAACGAAGAGTATGTGTCAATATATTTCAAACTCTAATCCATATCTACTATTTGCCTGTTTGCTTGACGTTTATATTGGGCTGAAGAATCATCTATTGCCAATGTCCTGCAATATTCTGCAAATATTGCTGTGTTCGATTTACCCCGGTACCACTTTCCATGATTAAAATATCTTGGTTAAACCTTTCACCATGTTTGTCACTCACTGACCCACAGTTCGCTTGAAAAAATTCTAAATGCGAGTCAAAAAAGTGGATTTTATGTGATATGTTACATCTTATGTTCTTCTAAGTCTTCCACCAATTCTTCATAGTTTCCTTTCCTTCTGTTTCCGAGACACCCTCTCGCTACTAAATTGAATGTTTCCGAAGCAGTTTTTTCCTCCCTATGAAGGGCAGATTCAAAGTCACTAGCTTTAAGAAACTTTTAAATCTGAGGATCAATAAAAAGTTCCTTTTAGCGTCGCTCAGGAAAGGAAATTTTAATGTTAAATACTTGAACCCCTGACCAGATTTGTCCATAGGTTTGATATAATTTTTTTCGTGAGCCTCAGTGTTATGTGTAGTGGTAATAGCAAATTTTGTTTAACTCTGTGAGAGGTGGATGTTGAACATTTTTCATTTCAGACTCCAATTATTGACGAGGTGGTCAGTCTCTACTAATGTATGGGAACCTCTTGTACGGCTGTCCCATTCACACAGAAAGTAGTAATACTTGGTGTACCTGCCCTGCTATCCCATCACAAGAGCAATAACCCTTAAGTCACCATAGAGCTGCCTTTGATGTTTATCATATTTTATACATTCCAACATATGCTTTATATTCTCATAAATTTCTCTTATGTGTGGTGCATAATCCACAGCAAGACATTTTTCAGCCTCGTTTTTGATGAATCAATGAACAGACTCCAGTATCTGGGTTGCTATTTGAATGCAAGTACTTCCATTAGACCAGCGTTTCTTAACCAGGGTTCCCCGGAACCCTAAGGTTCCGCAAAAGGTCCCTAAGGGTTTCGCGAGAACAAGTGAAATAAGGTAAAACACTTTTGATTTTTGATTTAATTTCATATACGTAATATAATTAAACACGTACGACATATTCTTAGTTATTGTTATAATGTAATAGACATCATCCTATCTAACCTATTATTACGATGAAAATAAAATGAGAAAGATATGGTATACAATTTTTTTTTTTTGCGCAGGGGTTCCTTGAGACATGCAATTTATTTCAAAGGTTACGCAAGGGTAAAAAGGTTGAGAAACGCTACATTAGACCAGTAATACTACTGCAAGCCACTAAATCATCTTACATGACGAAGAAATTGTTGAACTGCTGCTGACGGTCACGAAAATTTGAATTTTTCACACCAGCTGCTAGGAGATTCCATTGTTGAAGACGAGAGTTGAAGACACAGCTCTGACTTATTTTTGGGTAATTACAGATCACTGACAAGGTCAGGGAGATCCACTCGTGTTATAAGATGTGGAGTAGAGGAGTGTGCTTCATCAAAATTTGGGTCACTCTGTAATCCAGTACTGTCATCCTTCTCTGCCTCCTGCACACCATTTTACTCATTTGACTAGATGGATGCCGAGGTTGGTGCACCAGGAACAAGTAGATCTTCTCCATGTGGAACTGAGCGAATAGCTGATGGAATATTTGGATTTTCAATGGACTCATTCTTCTTTTTTGACAAGCCTTTTTGTACGGGAGGTACCATGCAGAAATAACAATTGTTAGTATGGTCTGTTGACTCCCGCCATGTCATTGGCACAGCAAAAGACATTTCTTTCTTCTTTCAGTTCAATCATTGGTAAAGGCTAGTAGCACAAGTGTTGCAGCATGTGTGAAAAGCCTTTTTCTTATCCTAGTTACCAATCATGCATCCAAAATATAGGTGATACGCTTTTCTAACCATAG
>NC_134778.1:92943922-92961422 GCF_046742065.1 Oratosquilla oratoria
ACTCGTAATCTTCTCCTTTTCCTTTTCTGCCTTTATCTCTACATCTTAATCTATCTTTAAATCTTCATCTCACTCAATATCTTCATCTTCCTCGACATCTTCATCTCCTTTGATATCTTCATCTCCCTTGACATCTTCATCGCCCTCGACATCTTCATCTCCCCTGACCTCTTCATCTCCCTCTACATCTACACCTCCTTCTACATCTTCCTCTCCCTATGCACTTTTATTCCTCTCTTCCTCTTCTGTTCCCCCTTCCTCCTTTATTTCATCCTTTTTGTCTCCCTCACTCGGTATTCTTCGTCTTCCTTGCTTTCTCTTACATTTCCTCTTCCCACAGTTTCACCGCTCTTCCTCCCTTCCCTTTTCCTGTTCATTTACTTCCGTGTCTCCGTTCCCCTCCGAATTACTTTGTCTTCTCTTTTGCCTCTCTGCCTTTTCCTTCCGTGTATTGCATCCCTTCCTTCACACTCCCCATTTTCATTGCACTCGCCTTCTCCAATTCATTCTTCTTCTACATGGAAAATGTTCTTTCTACACATATGATATACCTGAAATCCTTCTACCCGAAACTTTGACGAAAATTTTTGGTCTTCAAAATCTTTTAACCGTTAACAGTTGGTTTGTCTGGAGCCTTTTGCTTGAAGGTTTGTCTGTCGTAAGGTTTTGATGCCTGAAAAACCGGCTTCCTTGAAGCTTGAAGCTTTGGCTTTTGAATCTCTGTTGACTAATATTTTCCAGGCTGAAAGCCTATTGGCCAGCGCTCACCTTCTTGTCTATCTGTATACCTAATACCTAGTCATCTCAATAAAGATAGATTGACCAAGCCCGTTTACTAGTTCCTAGCATGTTCTTAAAATGATTATATATTAGATATAGACTAAAGATGATCTATGCAGAGGATAATGTCACCTCGTCTAATTACAGAATTGTACACTAGACTGGTCGACGGGATCATTTTGATATTTTAAAATTAACGGTCTTAACGCACTTCTTCAGACACCCAAATCTGACCCAAGATATCTCAGGACTATATTGATGCTTATTCATTTCTTTACACAGCGCTTCCCTTAACATTAGAAAAATATATATAAGCGGAACAACTACGAAAATAGATAAATTTTAGTAGCTCTAATTTATTATGGATCAAATTCGAGCGTTCGCACAAGTATCAATCTAAGTTTTGTTGTGAGCGCGTTTGTCCACTTACATCTGTATGCCATATATACCAGATGGTTTGTTTGCGAGTGCAAGCACATTCCAATATGACTGATGTGTTTCGTGTTTATCTTGATAGTCTATTACAGGACTTTGGAGAGAATGCAGCATATGAACTTCACCATAGCGGTTTAATTCGCATTGTTCTGGTTTTATGTTTGGAAATAAACGCAAGTCTAATTATAGTTGTGTTATAATGGCTCTAGTTATGAATGTAGTCTGAAACCAGCATAGCTATTTCAATTATATTAATTAGGATCTGGCACTGAACGTTTTTCTTTGTAATACTTTGAAAGGATTTTCTCCAGACGCAACTCGTATTACCGAATCTGCCGGAAAATTTTCCGAAGTGAATCTTCTTCGACAACCAAGTACAGTCTTTGAAAATTAAGGTATGAAATGTCTATACCTTTTTTACAATACTTTTGTTCATAGTTGCTTGCCTTCTAATTTATCCAGATAATTACGTTGCTCGTAAATTTGTATTTTGTCAAGTGTAAGATTTCTTGTGGTGATGATACATTTTGCATGAATGAACATACTTCTACCAACTCTCCTCCTTGGTTGCATTTTGAATAGAAACAATATATGAAATGATCAAGTGATGATTGAAATGCGTGTTTAAATAAATTCTCCTGTGCCTGAATGCCACAGCACTCTCCTGGCCAGAAAGATGATGGAAGACGACATTAAAAGGATTTGCCAAGCTCCCAACTTGCAGCGTCTTAATATATTAGAAGCGTTTTTGAAAAAAAAAAAAGCTAAGGATCAACCTTCAAGCATGGTAGTTGGGCATTATATTATCGTTCAGAGCCACACTGTGGGATGCTACAAGCTAATGACGTCATAACAATTTTCATATTGTTACTCTCTCTCTCTCTCTCTCTCTCTCTCTCTCTCTCTCTATATATATATATATATATATATATATATATATGTATGTATATATATATATATACACATATTATATATATGTATACATATATACATACATATATATATATATACATACATATATATATATATATATACATATATATATATATATATATATATATACACACACACACACACACACATATATATATATATATATATATGTATATATATATATATTTAAACACACACATGTGTATGTATGTATACATGTATGTATGTATTATATTTTTGTTTGCAGAAAACCTCAATAGTTTTCTGTGCGCTTGACGGCACGGATTCAGAACCTTATAATCTGAAGGGGTGGGAATGAATGGAAGGCTGGATGAATGTCTCTTAACAATACGTATTTCTTTTCGTTGCTGGGCTGACTGATTCTGCCCGTGGATGACAAATCTACCCGACTTAGTGCCTGAGTGGAATAGTTTTCAACTTTTTTGTTTTCGACCATGTTTTCATCTGTTGATCCATATTTCTATCCACACTCTACCCTCCCTCTCCTCCCCCACAAATATAAGAACATAAGAATATAAAAATAAAGGAGACTGTAAAAGACCATAAGGCCTACACCATGCAGTTCAACCAGAACTCGCCTACTGCTTAGCTTCACAGACGTGATTGGTGTGGTAAATTCGTTTTCTTTTCTTATTGAATTTCTAAGAAGTGAGATGAAATATTCTTCTTAGCAGGCCTTTGAAACCAATGTGTGAACCTCTTCACGTTTTGAACCTCCGCATCAATTGTAAATCATTGCATTACTCCATAGGGGAGAGTAAATAGAAGTGAGAAGACTTTCTTACATGATTCATCGATATAGCAGATGCGCCATTTTATAAATCCATAGAGAAGTTTAATTAGTCTAGTTGGCTAAAAATATGCATTTGTACTTAATTAAAAGCCATCTGTCAATGACGATTTGTACTTTTTATTTGGGGTACAAAAAACAATTTTAATTAGTCGAGGGAAACATCATGAATGGGAAAGAAGCCCCGTATGGGATATGGGCATGTTTTATGTAGTTGATGTCTGAGAGAGCTTAGTCATATCCTCATAGATTCACTCAAAAAAAAAAAAAAATTAACTTCTACTGTCCCTTCTTCCTTCTATGTACATTTATTCTCTCCTTCATCAGCTCCACGAGTCTTCGGTGCTATAATTTCCAAGGACAGAAGTGCTGAATACTTTTGACAAAATATTCAAAGGCACCCTTCGATTTGTGGTGACATGCAGTGGGCTACCACCCACCATAATAACCGTATCTACAAATGTGACATCACTTGTCAAAATCATACACGAGGACATATTCCAGAACATGTGGTGCCAGGCACAAGGGAACTCACCCGACAACTTTTATTTTGGTACAGAATTTTGGTAAAATATAGGTCATATGCCATCATAGGCAACTTTCTATACGTAGGTAGTAGTAAACGTGTACCTACCTGTTAACATTTTTAGATAAACAGCCTTCTAATTATGTGACCTTAAGTCTGACACTTAAGGTCACTCGGGATAATGCCAAGTGGAAGTGTATGTTCTGATAATGCATTAGAAAACACAAGAACATAAGAATGGGGAGATTGCAAGAGGTCATAAAGTCTACACGCGGCAATTCCATGTCCCTTGCCATCTTTCATTACTATTCATAAAGTTATCTAATATTCTCTTAAAACAATCAATTCTTTCAGCGCTCATTACATTCTTACTAAGTCGTTAACCACTCCGCAGGGAAACCAGTTCTTGTCTATTTCTAAATTTGTCCAATCTAAGCGCTAGTCTATGTGTTGATAATACATAAGAAAATATTCCCTTATCTGCAACTGTTTTCGAGTTTGATCAATCAAAGTATACATTCTTAACATTATACTGTATGAAATCAGAACTGGAAAACTGTATATAGATTATTCTGGTCTCAGTAAATTAGAATATTTTTAAGAAGTTATAGTTCCCCCCTAACAAATCCCGTTTTCAATCATTCTTTAAGGTTTCGTGTCAACTGATTCAGCCATTTATTGCTAACAATAAATAAATCCCGCTGAGCAAGAGCTGTTGTCCGAAATGTCAAAGAGCTTCAGTATATGCTACGTGGTACGTTAAAATGTCAGGTAACGGAAGGCAAGATATACTTTGTTAATTCGGAGAAACGATCATAAACGTTTGTCAGACTAATGTATCGGGCATACCTTTTGAAGTATTGGAGCCTTGAATGAAAATAATATTTCACGTCATTATGACCTTGACTTTTGACCTAGATATAAGATAATTGATATGGTTCATCCTTGGAGTCCTCCTTACAAGGTGTGTGACAACGTTACAGACAGACAAACATCTACCGGAACAAAGTAACAGTTGTAGTTTCGATAACTAACAAAATGTTAAAAAAGTACTAGAAATAAAAGTTGAGAAATATATTAAGATACTTTTGGTACTACTCTGAAATAAATTGTACGAAATTTTAAGAAGGTACAACAAATAAATTATTTTCACATTTTCTGTGATCTTGACCTTTGCCTTGACCCCATTACTCCTAAAATTGAACAGGACTACACAAGACCTATTATCCACCTTTCCAGAAAATTTTATATAAATTTGTATATAGTTACTGTAATGATGCTTGCAAACAAACAAGCAAACTAGCAAATAATTAAACAAATGAACAAACAAATACACGAATACATGAACAAACATGAAAACAAGGAAACAAAGAAACTCGGCCAGAAACAATACCTCCCACTGTTCTGCTCCGCTAAAGGGATATCACACTGTGTTATTTTTCCTCGAATCTCCGATTAATCGACGGCACCGCCCACGTCCAGAACTTTTTCCTCCGTAAAATCATTATATCAAACTATTTTGTTTTCTCATAAAAAAAAAAAAAAAAATACATAGAATGTCATTTGATATGCAGGATGAAAATTATTTTACTCCAGCATATCAGATTCCTTCCCTAAAGCTGTGGGCTGTAAACCTGCCCCAATAGTCTGACGAAAAGTACCCCAGTGTGATAATGCCTGGTAACAAACAGCAGACAGGGTGACCGCTCCTGTCGTGCGGCGCATTGGGGGTCCAACGATTAGTTTACCCTTGCCTTCCTTCTTGTTCGTGCTGTTTGTTCCTCATGATTGCTCCCGGTCTCGCCCATTTCTCATTCCAACTTTGCCCCAGACAACCACCCTCTATGTTACCTCCTGTCTAACTTTCTCAATGCTACACAGTCTCACCCACTCTCTCCCTTCCTCTCACTATCCTAACTTGCTCATCTCTCTCCCCCTCATTTTCCCTTCCTCCCTCCCTCCCTACCTCCTACTCTTTCCTCACCTCCCACACTTCCCTTCGTCGCTCCCTCCCTCCTTTCCTCTCCCACTTCCCTACATCTCCCTCCTTCTCTCGCCCTCCTTCCTTTTATTTCCCTTCCTTTCTTTGTATCTCTACTTACCCCCCTCCCCCTCCCTCCCTTCAGATCTCTCCACTCTTCCAGGACTTTCTTTCCTTTCACACCTCTCTCTCCCAACCTCCCTTCCTCTACTCCATTCCGTTCTTCTTTCTCTCCTCCCTCCGTCCGTTCCTGTCTCTTGGTCCCCTCCTTCCTCCCTCCCCCTCTATTTTTTACGTCTCTCACTTTTTTCTCCTTCCCTCTTCATCACATACTTTCCCCTTTTCTCTACCTCTCCCTTTGTCCCTCACTCCTTTCTTCCCTTTCCCTTTTGCCCCTTTCCCTCCCTCACCTCCCTTTTTCTTTTCTTATCCTTTCCTTTTTATTCTCTCTCCCTTCTACCTCTCGCGCTCTCCATTTTCACTCTCCCCCATCTCTCTATAAAATTCTCCTCCTACTTTTCCTCTTTCTCTCCCTCTCCCTATCCCTGTCTTTCTCTCTCTTCCTCTCCCACTCCCCCACTCAAATGGTGATCTCTAGAAAACATTGTTACAACCCACGCGGCACGCTGTGTAGACCCAATGTGAGGGCTGAGAGTAGGACAGCTCGGCAGCAGCCTACACAACTGAACAGTTCTATCCTCACAGTCCAAGTGTATAGGACAATGGTGATGGCTTCAGCTGCAGCTACGCGCCTCCTGGCATAGGCTTCTCCCCACCATTCTTAGTTCACACCACATCGGCAAGAGGTTAGAAAAGGTACCATAAACATAGCCTCACTGAATTTAACCTAGCTGAGGGACCATCCCCAGCATGGTCACCCATGACGCGACATGGATGATTATTATTATGATGATGATGATGATGATGATGATGATGATGATGATGATGATGATGATGATGATGATGATGATGATGATGATGATGATGATGATGATGATGATGATGATGATGATGATGATGATGATGATGATGATGATGATGATGATGATGATGATGATGATGATGGAGATGATGATGATGAATATGATGATGATGAAGATGAAAGTGATTATGAAGATGATGTCTTATCATCTCTGTATTCAACGTAGCTGTGTCTCCCTTAGAGGACTAGCGTGCACACGCGCGCACGCACACATGCTACAAGATGTGGTTTTGACGAAAGCTACTAATCTCCCTAGGGACTTCCATGGTTCTGTGACCAGGCTCACCGACTTCTCTTAACAATGCCCGTTTGACAAAACAATAAATTTTCGGCGTCTCAGGTGAAGAGCTCCACTTGAACAATTGGCCCAGCTGCGTCTCAGGTCAGCATCTGCACGTTATCGGCCGACGTCTCAACCAGCGCGACCGAACTTTTCATATTTTCCTTCAACTGATATGGGAACTGTACATATGTATAATATGTTTCTGGCAAACCTCCGAGCCTTGCAGGGGGCTTGCCGTGTATATTGTACTTAGATCTAAACTTGGAGAATTAAAGCCAAGAACTCCGCCCGAGTTTCTTTCTCCACCAATTCCAAATGTAGAGTACCACAACCTACAGATGGTGATGAAGATAATGGTGATTATGAGGATGATGATGATGGTAAAATTTATGATGATGTTGATGGAATGGTATTGGTGATGATGATGGTAATCATTTAATTTGTAATGATAATGGTGGTGGTGATGGTGGTGATGGTGGAGGTGGTGGTGATGATGATGATGATGATGATGATGATGATGATGATGATGATGATGATGATGATGATGATGATGATGGTGATGATGATGATGATGATGATGATGATGATGATGATGATGATGATGATAGTGATGATTTTTATGATAGTGATGATGATAATGATAATGATGATGATCATGATGGTGATTATGATAGTAATGATGATAATGATGATGGAGATTATGATGATGATGGTAGAGTGGTGATGAAGAAAATTATGATGGTGGTGGTGATGATAATGATGATGATGATGATGATGATGATGATGATGATGATGATGATGATGATGATGATGATGATGATGATGATGATGATGATGATGATGATGATGATGATGATGATGATGATGATGATGATGATGATGATGATGATGACCAAACAATAACAGGTAGGGAGCAAAATTTCTCCTAAAATCAAAGTCCCTATGTTGCACTACCGCCCCGCTCTGCAATATTTCCCAGCTTGGAGGGCTTCCGTAAACTTGAGAAAAATCTACAATATACAACACCAGAACTACCTACACATGCACAACAATGTAATCCTACTGCGCCATTTTGTATTCCTGAGCTTACACAGTCCTGCTAACCACCAACTTGACCCGTATCATGACGATATGTACCCTAACTTGTACTACCCAAGATGCTTGGTGCTGAAGTCTACAGCAACGAACTGATAACAATGAAATGAACCATGAAATTATACGATGGTTTTTTATACTAAATAAAAAAAGAATTCTCCGGTTTGCGAGTTTTTCTCGAGACCCGGCAAAACGGTCGCACCGGACCCTGGGTAGGTGTAAGGGTTTATTCAGTTCGTTTCACGTTTTCAACTGGAACTGATCTGATTCACGTTGTTCATTTATTAATATTATGAGTTTTTTTCGGAAATTGTTATCGTACAAGTACAGTGACGAAGCTTTTGAAAAACTCGAGTTGTTTGACGGAGAAATTTCGCGAGAGAGTACGTGTGAGTTCGAAAAACATCACTTTGCGGGTTATAAGAATTTTACAAAACATGGGGGAAAATCGGATCATGGGGATTACCAAAGGTATCATTTGGAATAAGAAGAAGAACTCGAAGAAGAATTCGAAGAAGAAGGAGAACTCGAAGAAGAACTCGAAGAAGAAGAAGAACTCGAAGAAGAACTCGAAGAAGAAGAAGAACTCGAAGAAGAAGAACTCGAAGAAGAACTCGAAGAAGAAGAAGAACTCGAAGAAGAGCTCGAAGAAGAAGAAGAACTCGAAGAAGAATTCGAAGAAGAAGAACTCGAAGAAGAACTCGAAAAAGAAGAACTCGAAGAAAAACTCAAAGAAGAAGAACTCGAAGAAGAAGAAGAAGAACTCGAAGAAGAAGAAGAAGAACTCGAAGAAGAAGAAGAAGAACTCGAAGAAGAAGAAGAACTCGAAGAACTCGAAGAAGAAGAAGAACTCGAAAAACTCGAAGAAGAAGAACTCGAAGAAGAAGAAGAAGAAGAAGAAGAAGAAGAAGAAGAAGAAGAAGAAGAAGAAGAAGAAGAAGAAGAAGAAGAAGAAGAAGAAGAAGAAGAAGAAGAAGAAGAACTCGAAGAAGAAGAAGAAGAAGAAGAAGAAGAAGAAGAAGAAGAAGAATAAGAACAACAATAAGAAGAAGAAGAAGAAGAAGAAGAAGAAGAAGAAGAAGAAGAAGAAGAAGAAGAACTCGAAGAAGAAGAACTCGAAGAAGAAGAAGAAGAACTCGAAGAAGAAGAAGAAGAACTCGAAGAAGAACTCGAGGAAGAACTCGAAGAAGAACTCGAAGAAGAAGAAGAACTCGAAGAAGAAGAAGAACTCGAAGAAGAAGAAGAAGAAGAAGAACTCGAAGAAGAAGAAGAACTCGAAAAAGAAGAAGAAGAAGAACTCGAAAAAGAAGAAGAAGAAGAACTCGAAAAAGAAGAAGAAGAAGAAGAAGAAGAAGAAGAAGAAGAAGAAGAAGAAGAAGAAGAAGAAGAAGAGCGAGCAGCGCCGCAGGCCAAGTCCCCCGGCGTAGCCGGGGGCTTGTTGAAAAAAAAGAAAGAAAAAAAAAAAAAAAAAAAGATACGAAGCACCTCATGATATGAAGTCCCAAGAAGAAACCTTGGTAATAGAACTGTAATCAAGACCTCAGTATGGCAAGGTAAAATCCAAACAAAAATGACAGAAACATTAATCTAAACAAAATCAGAAAGGAGTTTTAATACTTGTTTGGGAGCAGTATATGGCACTGTCAGGAAACGGTGAGTCCTCCATGAACTTTGACTCCTAGAATTTCGAGGATACTGTTAAGTGTTATCACACTGGGCTATTTTACTTCCAACCCCCAATTAATCAGCAGTACCACCTTCATAACTTTATCTGCCGTAAAATTACTATGGTGAACTATTTTGTCTTCCAACAATTTACATAGAATGTCATTTGATATACTGGAGGAAAATTATTTTCGTCCATCATATCAGATTCCTTTCTCAAAAGCTGCGGGCTACAAATCTGCTCCAACAGTCTGAAGATAAAATGCCCCAGTGTGATAACGTCTTGAGCCGCAGAACATCCCGAGCACACATACCCAACATCAAGGAGATCCTCCAAAGAAGTGTTCTTAACATTCTTCTTTTCACCCTAGGTAGAGATGAGATAATTCCTTATGAAAACAACCACTATCCCGAATGTCGGTGACCTAGCCCTGTTTTGCGTCGAAACCCACCCTCTTCATACCAACCACCTTCTCCAAGATGCTGTAACCAGAATGCGCCAGTTGTCAAGACTTTGTATTTTTTGTTTCTTTCTTTTACTCTCTTCTCTCACCAATACTGTTTCCAAAACAGTTAGTATTTTCTTTCTTGAAAACTTTTCTCCAAGTTAGATTGAAAAGACTACTGTTCGGTGAAATGAACTTCTAATTGATCATTCCCAAAGCAAAAGACTTAAGCTGGCTGAATGCACACCTCACGCTCGCATGGTTCACATCAATATATCCATTAACTTTCTGGGCCTTCATTAACTCGTCTCACTCCTCAGACAGGCTCTGCCAAGTAACACAATAAGTGCCCCGTGGGAGGCTGATTAGCTAAAAATAGTTAATAGGATAATATCTAATTGTATGAGCTAATTACTTTACCTTACTCGATCATCAAGATGCTAACACTGCAGGTGAAAATTATTTGACAAATAATTTGACGAGCTCCCGACAGGAGACACACTGTCGTTTTATTTAATTATCTATCTATTCATTTATTTATTTATTTGTTTGTTTATTTATTTATTTATTTATTTATCTATTTATATATTTATTGATTTATGTATTTATTTATTTATTTATTTACTTATTTATCTATTTATTTATTTATCTATTTATTCATTTATTTATTTATTTATTTATTTATTTATTTATTTATTTATTTATTTATTTATTTATTTATTTATTCATTTATTTATTTATTTATTTATCTATTTATTTATTTATTTATTTATTTATTTATTTATTCATTTATTTATTTGTTTATTTATTTATTTATTTATTTATTTATTTATTTATTTATTTATTTATTTATTTATTTATTTATTTATTTATTTATTTATTCATTTATTTATTTATTTATTTATCTATTTATTTATTTATTTATTTATTTATTTATTTATTTATTTATTTACTTATTTATTTATTTATTTATTTATTTATTTATTTATTTATTTATTTATTTATTTATTTATTTATTTGTTTATTTATTTATTTATTTATCTAATGAAGTCCCAGCGGTGTTTTCCGATTTAGGGACTGGCGTATATTTTCTGGAGAGTTGTGGGTATGGCGATTGGTTTGAAGGGGCCTTACAAGCCTTACAAGATTGGGTTTCTAAGCCATCGCGGCTTTGTGGGGTTGTGTTAGGGTATTTTCATGTGTGCGTGTTGTTGCTTGATTGTGCAGGGATGGTTTGTGGTGGTTATAATAGTGTTCGCAGTGGGGTAGAGCAGTTGAGTTGTGCTGCCAATACAAGACGCCTGGCGTCGGGGGTGTTGTCAGCTCTTAGGCGGTCTAGGACTGTGGTAGGGTCACCGAGAAGGGTCCTCAGTGGCCAGATGTGGCCTTCCAGTGCTAGGTAGAGAAGGAGGCAGTGCCGTAATTATACCAATTCCGTGCCACAAATGCAATAAGTACCGGTATACTTGGTGTGACAGTGATTTACTGGTATCCTACTTACTGTAGAGGAGATGTGTGGGAGCAGTGAGGTTAGGGTTGTAGAAATCTGTCCAGGGCAGGATGTAGTAGGCCATACACGAGCAGCAGCATTGGTAGTGTGGTCGGTTTTCCAGAGGTCCCAGGCGGCACGGTTGATCTTGTTGAGGGCATCACTGGCTCTGAGCTGGACGGGGATTGAGCTATTTTCGGGTGCTTGGGCACCCTTTTTGGCTGCGCTGTCCGTCATCTCGTTACCGTGAAGTCTTACGTGAGATGGAACTCATTGGCAACGGAGTCGGATTCCTAGCCTGACAGCCTCAGCCGAGAGGTGCAGGATGTCATTGAGGATGTTTGGGCGCGAGGCGCAGTGGCCTCTTTGATGACTATCAGACTGGATCTAGTGTCTGATAGGAGTGTGACACGCGATGGCGGTTGGGGATGGGCGATTAATTTTCTTCAAGTCTGCTCTAATGGCGATAAGCTCAGCCGTAAGGATTGTGGTGGTGGTGGTGGGGTGGGGAGCTTCACTAAGAGGGCATCGTGGAAGATGCCTACCCTTGTGCGACCATCTTCAAGTACTGATCCATCAGTGTATATCAAGAACTCTCCTTGTTATTTGAGAGCAAGCAGCTCTTGGGTACGCGTAGTTATGAGGTGAGGCTTGTCAATTTCAACGTCGGGTGAATCAAGTGCCCAGGGGGGGGGGGGTCTATTTGGCACTTGGCGATCAATTGTCGGTCACCGGGCTGAAGTCCGGCTCTGAGGCAGAGGTCTCTCATGGAGCTGGGCAGGCCATGGATGGGTGCTGTGGAAGGGGTTGGGATCCATCCATCTTCCACAATGTCGAAGGTTGCGTGGGATAAGAATGGTTACTGACAGGGACGAGTTGCCAATGAGTCTAAGTGTTGTCGTCCCGACATTCATGATTTTACCGCACATCTGTTTGAGACCAACGGGCACTTCAACGTTTGGCTTACAGTCTGAAAATATTGTCATTTATGATATACAGTACAGTACAAGCAATTTTTTTCTTATGTAGTAAGCAAATAATTTAAACTAAGAAAATTATCGTTAGCACACACTTCCCTGAACGACAATGAGAACAGGGCAGTCAAAATCCAGATAAACCTTGTCAAACCATCACCTTTGTTGAATACACGTTGATATCTACTAAAAAAGAAATAGAAATCCATTTTCTCATTTTAAACAGTGCCATATATTTGGGATTTGAATTTACCTCTATGACCACAGGAATATCAATATTTTTGTACCTATGCGTGAAACTACTTATAGTATATAATAATACATGGGATAAAAAGAAAAAGATCATGCCGGTATTCAAGATGTGTATGCATACTTTCATAAACAATCTGTAGCTTACATTTCTTGGTGTGGTAAAATATGAGACTTAGTTTGGGGTCAACGCATATTTGTTTTCTTCATAACACAAATCATTCACTTGTCTAACACACAGACCCAGAGACAGCATGCATATATAATATGTGGTATTAATTTTCCAAGAACAAACGTGAATACCTCAACCGTTGTATTATAAATTCAGGTTACGTTGAAGTTGTAGTAAATCTCAGTCATTCCAAAATAAGAAATACAGAAGGGGATGATAGTGATTGTTGCTGGAACAAGTGAAGCCATGTAATATACATACTGTACAGTATGTATACATATGCGTTCTCATTCTCTCGCTCACTCATTCACACACACACACACACACACACACACACACACACACACACACACACACACACACACACACACACACACACACACACACACACACACACACACACACACACACACACACACACACACACACACACACTTTCGTCGGATGGACGGCGAGAATTGGAGTTCCGAAGAAAAAGCTAAATCTACGCGGATCTCAACGTCAAGGAAGTACCTTATTGTATTTATAGGGAAGGGGAAAGCTCGTGGTGTAGTGGGAAGGTGATAAAAAAGAAGAAGGGGAGGGATTACTGAGGGAAATGGAAGGAAATGAGGAAGGGGAGGACTTGGTCCAGGAGGCCAGGCGTCTTGTAAACAAACGAAGGACTGAGGATTTTGAAGAAGGGATTAACAAAAATGTAAAGATTAGGAATATAGATAAGAGTAGCACAATGGAAGGCGAAGATAATAATTTCCAGGGATTTAATGAGTTGGGGGGGGGGGAGGATACCAACCTCCCCCGATTAGCATGACTAGATGAAAAACTTGAAAAAAAAAAAAATTACCGAACAGTGGGAGAATAGGTTCGGTAACATGGCAAAGATTGCGCAGAGAGTTGAAAAATTGGAAGAACTAGAGAAGGTGAACAAAAACTTAACTAATAAAATAGAAGAATTAAAAAAACAGTTAAAAGAAGTAAGAGAGGAGAATGAGGAACTAAAGAGGAATAATAAAGACAATAAAGAGGCCATAGCAAAAGAAGCACAGGGTTGGAAAACAAATCCAAGAAAACAGTAGAGTTGCATTTACTGACATAATTAAACAGCAAATGAAAGAACAAACTGAAGAATCGGTTATTAAAGTGATGAGACAGAAGGAGAATATAGTAACAGACTTAGCAGATAAAAAAATATATAATTATATTAGGAATAGAAGAGAAATGTAACCTAAATAGAACCACAAGAATCAATGAGGAAAAAGAAAAAGTAAGCAGTTTACTAGAATTAGTTCAGGAAGATGAACCTGAAATCATGAAACAAGTTGAAGAGATGTATAGACTGGGAAAGTATAGTACAGATAAGACCAGACCAATTAAGATTAAATTCAGGTCACAAACGACGGCAGAGAATATCTTAGCAGAAACAGGGAAACTAGCAGCAAGTGAACAATATAAAAAGGTATGGATAAAAAGAGAAATGAATAAAGAGGAAAGAGTGGAGGAAAAAAGAAAATACATGAAGCTAAGGACAAAAAAACGAGAACAGAACAGAGTCAGAAAAAGAGAAATTCTATTGAAGAGTAGTGAATATGAAAGTAAGGAAATACGACATACTAGAGGAAAACAAAAGGGAAACAGAGAATACAATGGAAGTGGCAGAAAACTAAAAGTGTCTTACACAAATACAGATGGATTAATAACAGGATTGAATGAGCTGAATGATTATCTAAAGAGAAAAGAACAGGATATAATGGGAATTATAGAAACGAAATTAAAAGGTCCACTACCATCCAACAGTGTAGGACATGATGCATATAATTATTGGATTAGAAACAGAGAGACAAAATAAGGGGGTGGAGTTATGTTCCTGACTAAGAAGGATATAAACGTGAGGTGTGTCACATATGGAAAGAATACAATGGAGATGATTATGATCGAAGTGGAAGACAGACATAAGAAGAGCAGAAAGTTTGTGATAAATTATGTGCCTCCAAAAACAGCCTCGTGGGAAGAGAGTGAACATAAAAGTATGTTAGAAGACACAAGGATAACATTAGATAAGATAATGGAAGATCGAGGAAGAATAGTTATGATGGGCGACTTTAATTGGAAAGAAGTCTGCTGGGAAGAGATGACAGTAAAGGGTGGAGACGGCTCATGGGGAAATTTTCTACTCGAGATGATTATTGACCATACAATGATACAGTGGATACAGGAGAACACTAGGTATAGAAATGAAGAAGAACCATCGAGACTAGGCCTAATAATCACATCTGAACCTAGAATAGTGGAAAATATTGAATATAAAACACCAATAAGTAAAAGTGACCACATATTGATTGAACTGGAACTAAATGAGGAAAAATACATGAAAAGAAATGAACAATATGGAAAAGAAAGAATGATGTATGAAAAAATAAACTTTGATAAAATAAGAGAATTCTTTCAAAAAGAAAACTGGGAAGGAATATACAAAGAAGAAACAACAGTAGAAGAGTAATGGAATATTTTGATTATTATTATTTTTTTTTATAAAAAAATGAGTGGAAAAGTAAGTCCCAAGACAAAAACAAGAAAAAGAATATGCAAAGTGCTGGTACAACAAAAGTTGTAGGGAGTTAAAAGACAAAAGAGATAAAGCTTGGACCAATTGTAAGAAATACAAAAGACCTGAAAAATGGAAAATATATACTTGTTATAGAAATGAATATGTACAAGTGCGCAGAGAGGAAAAGAGAAAATATGAAAAAGATGTCATAATAAACAGTTCCTTGAAAGAAGGAAAAGTTCCAAAAGATTGGAAAAAAGCAAATATAGTACCCATATATAAAGGGGGAAATAAAGAAGACCCTACTAACTATAGACCAGTCTCTCTAACTAGTACAATAGCAAAAATTTGTGAAAGAATTGTCAAAAGTAGATGGGTAAAATATTCAGAAAAAAAAAACCGTGCTAAATCCAAGACAATTTGGATTCAGACGAGGACGATCATGCGTCACCATTTTAATATGTTTCTATTCAAGGCTAATAGATATAATACAAGAAAGAGATGGATGGGCTGATTGTGCATTTCTAGACCTAAAAAAAGCTTTTGATAAAGTGCCACATAAGAAGTTGCTTAAGAAATTAGAAACCGAAGGAGGAATACAGGGCAAACTGCTTAAATGGATGGAAGACTTTTTGCAAGACAGAGAAATGAGAGTAGTGATAAGAGACAAACATTCAAATTGGGATAGAGTAATAAGTGGTGTTCCACAAGGAACAGTTTTGGCCCCAATAATGTCTGCTATATATATACTAATGATATGGATGAAGAAATTGAAAGTTATATGAGCTTCTTTGCAGATGATGCAAAACTATTAAAAAGAGTGAACACGGAAGAAGATTGTGAATCACTACAGAGTGATCTAAATAAAGACTGGGAATGGAGTAGGAAGTGGGAGATGGAGTTCAATACTAAAAAGTATAATGGAATTTGGAAAAAGCAAAAACAGAATAACAGGATTATATGAATTGGGAGAAGAAAGTATAAAAAAAATTGAAAATGAGAAGGACCTGGGAGTCATTGTTATGAATAATATGTCACCTGAGAAACATATAAATACGATTTTTGGTGAAACTTATAATTCAATAAGAACAATCAAAGTGACATTTACATACCTGTATGAAGAAATGGTGAAGAAAATACTAATCACTCTAATAAGACCAAGATTGGAATATGCAGCAACGATGTGGTCACCAAGCACAAAAAAAAAAAAAAAAAAAAATGCATAAAAAAAACTTGAAAGAATACAAAGAGTAATTACAAAATTGGCACCAACACTCTCAAAACTATCATATGAAGAGAGACTAGCAAAACTTGAGCTACAGACACTAGAGCAAAGAAGAGAGAGAGGAGATTTGATAGCTATTTACAGAATCATGAAAGGCATAGAAATTATTGATAGAGAGGATCTGATAAAATGGGATGATAGAAATACAAGAAGACACGGAAAGAAAATCAAGAAAGACAGCTATAGAAGAGATCTGAAAAAGAACAGCTTTCCTCACAGAGTAAAAGACAGTTGGAACAAGTTAGATGAGAAAGTAGTGTGTGCAAAAACAATACATGAATTTAAAAATAGTTTAGATAAAATGAGATATGAAGACGGGACATCACGAGCATAGCTCCCCTTCCCGTAAAATACAACTAGGTAAATACACACACACACACACACACACACACACACACACACACACACACACACACACACACACACACACACACACACACACACACACACACACACACACACACACACACACACACACACACACACACACACACACACACACACACACACACACCACACACACACACACACACACACACACACACACACACACACACACACACACACACACACACACACACACACACACACACACACACACACACACTGTGGCCTGCCACTACGGAGGTCCGGGTTCGATTCTCGCCCGGGGCTGAAATAATATCAGTATCGCAGCGCTGAGGGGTGTTACTCCAACTCTCGTGGGTGGGGAGGTGGGGGTGTGTATGTGTGCAAGGTCATAGCATTACCCATAGATCGGACCTACGAGCTCTGAGCTCTCTTCCAGGAGGGAAATAGCTGTCGATCACGAGTCCAACACGTGATCCAAAGACCAAGTGAATACACACA
>NC_134778.1:92966422-92976422 GCF_046742065.1 Oratosquilla oratoria
ATAATAATAATAATAATAATAATAATAATATTAATAATAATAACAATGATAATAATAATAATAATAATAATAATAATAATAATAATAATAATAATAATAATAATAATAATAATAATAATAATAATAATAATAATAATAATAATAATAATAATAATAATTAACAATAATAGTTAAAAAAAAATAATAATAATAATAATAATAATAACTGATAATTATTAATAATAATAGTATAATAATAATGATAATAATAATAATAATATTAATAATAATAACAATGATTATCATTAATAATAATAGTATAATAATAATAATAACAATAATAATAATAATAATAATAATAATAATAATAATAATAATAATAATAATAATAATAATAATAATAATAATAATGATAATAATAATAATAATAATAATAATAATAATAATAATAGTAATATAATAATAATAATAATAATAATGATAATAATAATAATGATAATAATGATAATAATAATGATAATAATAATAATAATAATAATAATAATAATAATGATAATAATAATAATGATAATAATAATAATAACAATAATAATAATAATAATAGAAATAAAAATAAAAATAAAATTATAATAGAAAGACAAGGGAGAGGGATATGTAGAGATACTAGACTTTGGGCGAGTTCTTTATGAATAAATAGTTGAGAATTAGAATTTTTCAACCATTCTTGCAAGCTAGGGATATGCCAGACATCACAAAATACACCAATAAAAATTATAAGTAAATAAATAAAAATAGAATGCATACATACATATACCAACGGCTTTTTCCCCCTAAACGGGGAGTAGCCAAAAAGAAAAAGGCATAGAAACCACTCTCACCCATTCCATTTCCTACATATTCCACTCCCCTCCACTCTCATCCCTCTTTCTTATCTTGACACCTCCTGGATGACGGGTCATCCCTGTATCCTGTCCACTGCCCTGGGTCATAAGCAGTGTCGCAAGACACAGTGCATCCACAGCAAGGCCGCTTCATAAATTCGGCAAGGTCCCCCCATGCAGAAAAGGAGAAGACGGGGAGAAATCCCTTCGGGCTGCGTCAAATTTGTTCTCATACATTACTTCCTCACCGCCCATCCCCCACCCACTCCCCCTCATGCATCACAGCATCATCTATACACAACCCCTCTCCATTCACCCCTATCTTCTGTTCTCTCCCATTCTTCCTCCACAGACATTTCTCTCTTTTGTAATGCCCCTTTTACCCCATCCATCCATCTCATCCTAGGACGCCCCCTCATATTCACTCCTTCCACCTCTGCCTCCCACACTTCTTTTACTAATCTTTCTTCACTCATTCTTTCCCTGTGTCCAAACCATCCTAATACTCTTTCATCAATCCTATCTCCCAGCTCCATTTCCACTTCTGTTCTCCTCATCACCTCCTCATTTCTCCCTCTATCTAGCCTAGTAACGCCTGTCATACTTCTCAGACATTTAATCTCAAACACATTCAAACTCCTTCTCTCTTCCTCTCTTATGTTCCATGTTTCTGCCCCGTACAGTGCTGTTGGCACAATCACTCCTTCATATAACCTTCTCTTAGCATCCATTCCCAGATGTCTATTTCTCATTACACTTTTTAATCCACCAAGGCATTTACTCGCTTCTCTCAATCTACATTCTACCTCCACCCCCACTCCTCCCTTTCCTGCCACATTCGCACCCAAGTATCTAAAACTATCCACTTCCTCCAGTCTTTCACCCTTAATACTCACATTCAGCCTGCTGTCACTCTCTCCCCTTGTACATCTCATCACCTTACTTTTGCCCACATTTATCCTCAGCTTCCTTCTTTCACACACCTTCTCAAACTCTATCACTAACTTCCTCAATTCCTTCTCTGATCCTGCTACAAGCGCAGTGTCGTCAGCAAACAACAACTGGCTCACCTCCCACTTTTCTCCTTTTTCTTTAATCATCTCCATATACCTGCAGTACCTCCCGCAGTGCCTTCCTGTCTACCCTGTCATAAGCCCTTTCCAGATCCATAAAAGCCCCAAAAAACATCCTTACCTTTTCCTATAGCTTTCTCACATATCTTACCACAAAAATCTGATCTACAGAACCCCTACCTGTCCTAATCCCACACTGTTCCTCACCAATTACTCCCTCTGTTCCTCTCCTAATCCTCTCAATCAAGACCCTCCCATAAGCCTTCCCAACTACACTCAACAAGCTGATCCCTCTGAAACTACTACACACACACACACTTGTCCCCCTTTCCCTTGTAAAGCGGAACTATGAAAATATATAATAAAACATAAAAAAGAAGAAGAAACACATGTCAAAGGGAGTTGTAGAGAGACTAGTTTTTTGGCGAGTTCTTTGTGAATAGATAGTTCAGAATTAGAGATGGGTATTTTCAAAGACTGGTAACAAAAGCGAGATTATAGTTTTATTTATAAGTATGAAAGTAGAGAGAGTAAGATTCCTAATTTCCAAATGCAGAAACGAAAGTTAATTCTATTCCTTAATGTTACACGACCGAACATAAGTATTATGTAACGAAATAATTAAAATCTTTCCCTAGTCCTACGCTAAATTTCACTTTACCTAGCTAAAACATCCTAGGTTAAATTTCACTTTTCCTAGCTAAAACGTCCTATGCTAATTTTTACTTTCCCTAGCTAAAACTTCCTATGATAAATATCACACTTGAGTGGTCTGGAATGGTGATATTCAATGCTGAACAGTTCAGTACTTAATACATCCAACTCAGGTAAGGGTAACGAGACAGCTGGGGCCTTGAGACTTTAGAGGAGGGAGAAATGTACTTCTTTGGAAGATCCAAGCAAAAATAGAGCTTATGAAGCCCTGCTCTGCCTTTTCTAGTCACAAGAATGGGGCGTGGCTTCGCAAGCTGGAACTTGAAACAGATTAATACATGCGGGGACAAGAGGCCGTTCTTTACATGCAAGAATGAGACCTTTATTAAATGTACAATGTGTGTTATGAAAAAGCGTCAACAAGCGAAACGTTGTTCATTATATAAAGGTTCCATTCTCACTGGCTGCCCAAGGATAAAGCGCACATAAACACCTCTGGTGTAGGTTCCTCACTATATATTTTTTGTATGAACTTAATCCCATTTATTAAATTATTTACTGTTTATTCACTTATTTCTATTTATTCATAAAATAATTTCTATCTATTCATTTGACTTTATTTACCAATTCATTCATTTATTCATTTATGATTATCTATACGCATTTATTCCTTCATTCACTTTATATATCTACATGATCCTTTATTACTATCGTCTTTTTCACTATTACATTGTACTTGGGTATGGTATGAATGGGATTAATTATCAGCTTACTGTAATAATTGTAAGCTAATTGAATTTTTGTTATATATTTTTGGTCTGTACAAACGTATCCCATTTTATGTGAATGTGTGTGTGTGTGTGTGTATGTGTGTGTGTATGTGTGTGTGTGTGTGTGTGTATGTATGTGTTTGTGTGTATTCACCTAGGTCTTTGGATCACATGTTGGACTCGTGATCGACAGCTATTTCCCTCCCGGAAAAGAGCTCAGAGCTCGTATGACCGATCTATGGGTAATGCTTTGACCTTACACACACACACACACACACACACACACACACACACACACACACACACACACACACACACACACACACACACACACACACACACACACACACACACACACACACACACACACACACACACACACACACACACACACACACACACACACACACACACACACAACTCTCCGCCCACGAGAGTCGGAGTAACTACCCGAAGCGCAGCGATACCGAAATAATTTCGGCCCTGGGCAGGATTCGAACCAGGTACTGCCGCACCTCCGTACTGGCAGTCCAATACTCTATCAGCCGCGCCACTGAGTGTGTGTGCGTGCGTGCGTGTGTGTGTGCGTGTGTATGTGTGTGTGTGTGTGTGTGTGTGTGTGTGTGTGTGTGTGTGTGTGTGTGTGTGTGTGTGTGTGTGTGTGTGTGTGTGTGTGTGTGTGTGTGTGTGTGTGTGTGTGTGTGTGTGTGTGTGTGTGTGTGTGTGTGTGTATGTGTGTGTGTGTATATATATATATGTGTGTGTGTGTGTGTGTGTGTGTGTGTGTGTGTGTGTGTGTGTGTGTGTGTGTGTGTGTGTGTGTGTGTGTGTGTGTGTGTGTGCGCGCGTGTGTAGGGTTAAGACAATATGCTCCTCAAGTTAGAATGAGTCTTGTGGTCGCCCTTGTGCGATATGTGGTTGCATTGTGTAGGGACTTAGAGAGACGATGTAATGCCCCAGTTAACATGGATTACGCGAAATGATACAATAGAGGTATTTGGCAACTCAAACCCACGAGGGCTAAGGCGATCTCGATTAACTGCTTTGTTACAGTTATGCCATTTAAGGAGTTAGCTCAAACTGACGCCAGACGATTCCATTCAGCTGAGAGGGGTACTACTTCGTGTCAAAGGGATTAAGTTCCAATACACAGACTGAAACTCAATGAGAGTCTCGTTTCTTTTGGTCAAGGTCACGGAGAAATCGTGATGGCAATATATTCACATAAATTTGACATAAGGAATAAATAACTAAGAAGATTTATCAACCTGAGCCTGGAAGAGCAAATTCAGTTGTGGATCAGATGAGGACATGACCATCCAAACACACACAACTTGATGGTGTAGTGGATAGGGTTAAGGGCTAGCGGCGAGGCAAGCCCGAGGAGTAACCTTGATCAAGGCTTGAAATTTTTACTAACAAAGGAAAACATTACTATCCACCTTGGGCAATGGGATGGTGTGAGTTTGCATAAAACCACACCATTAACCACAGATCAGCCTATATACGATCTTAGAGCTCTTATCCAAGAAGGTTATAATTGCCAATTACTAGCGAAGCACTTGATTCAAATCCATGGGGGTATCACACAGCCACACACGCATATACACATACATATATGCATACACATGCACGCACGCACGCACACACATACACAAACACACGAATGAATACAAATACACACACATAAGTAAAAATGTATTTACACCCATACACACAAATGCTAACGAGTCGGTCGAGACTGACTTCATTTGTAGGTCAGCAGTCAGGGCCCGAATTTCCCTCCAGAACCTGAGGTCGTTAGCCGGTGACCTCGCCTCCACCATGGTGACCTCGCATCCGCCGTGGCAGGCTAGTTAATCAACGGCCGCGCATAACGACACTTCAAGTCTCCGTGAATCAGCTGGAATGGGGGAAGATAAGGCAAAGGAGGAGGACAAGGAAGAGGAGAAGAAGGGAAAGAAAGATAGAGGGGAAAGAAGAAGCGGTTCACGAATCATTTTCAGCTGTTCAACCTGCTCTTAACTGCCATGCTCAACTTGTTCCAGCATCTTTCCCATATATGTTCATGTATGGCAAAAAAATATACTTTTATTGTGAGTCAGCTAGAATTGAACAGATACGCTACAGGAGGAAGAGGAGAAGAAATGAAAGAGATCTGCAGATCTTGTCACATAACTGGCATGAAACACTGGAGTCGTTTCATTTGGTTCTAGTTATTGTGACGTCATTGTCTGCGCTTTGATCTCTGATTACTGTTGTTCTTAAGGTATTGAGTGCTGTACTTACAAAGATTGCGACAAGCTGGTCGATAAGGAGCAGAGGTCTCTAACTCCTCTGGTTTCATATTAAATTTCTTTAGGATACTTTTGATAACTCCCTCGTACCTCTTTTTCTGGCCCCTTGGTCTGCGATGTGCTGCTAGGAGTTGGCTGTAGAGTACTTGTCGCGAGAGTCTGTGTTCTGGTATCCGTATGACAAGACCAGTCCATCTTCAGTTTGTTCGTCAACATCGCTTCAGTACTGATGGTTTGACCACGTTGTAAGATGCCGGAGTGAGGAATTTTATCACGCCAGTTTATATTTAGTATATTCTGAAGGCAGTTTAAGTGATATGCTTCAAGATTGTTTATGTGACGGCGATATGGTGTCCATGTTTTTTAACTATACAACAAAGACGATAGACATACGGCTATATGTACAGCTACTTTTGTTTGAGTTCTGATGCTGTTACTACATACACAAATAAATACACACATACACGCACACATGGTATGTGTGTGCGCTCGCGCATGCGCGTGCGTGTGTGTGTGTGTTTTCGTGTGTGTGTACTTGGGTGTGTATACGTGTGCGATTCTGTATGCATTCGTGTGTACATATAAATCAATATTCTAAAAAGTGTAGTCATAAAGGTAGTTTGAAAATTAGTGTAAGAATCATGTAGATGGTTTAGACTATGTGTATGTGTGAGTGCTACATATGTACTTGTGTGCATATATGTCTGTAAATCAATATTCTAAAGAGACGTTAGTCATAAAAGCAACTTGATAATAGTAAAGAATTCGTATAGGCAATATGGGTAGTGATATTAGATGACCTGTGGCAACAGTGAAATACAATATTATTGTTATCAAAATTATTTACACCCACCGAATATTAAATTGCCCGTGAAAAGTAACAGACACGAGGTCGCATCATATGTTTTATTCAAAGGAGGATTTTCATCCTCAATGAAGCATTTTTTTTTTTTTTTGTAATTTATGATGACTCGTTGCAAAATAAATTGATTGGGCAAAGGTGGAGAGAATTTCAAAAGTCTGTGAGAATCATCAATGGCTCTCCTCAGCGGCAACCTCGCTTTTCGTTCAATCTGGCCGCGGCCATGGCAAAATGAAGGGGTTTATTGCATGCGTTTAGATTTGACAATTGAAACGGGGCAAACCGCTTTACGTCAGTTTGAATATTGTAATGAAAGGCATAGATGCAGGTGGTTTGGTTCCAAACTGGCTTGGGATTATCTCTGTTATCACTATGTTATCAAAATCCCGTTTAAGGATTTTTGTCGTTTTATTGGCGGAATCACACATTTCCGCCACTTGCACTTTTGTTAAATTACTCTTGTCATTACTTATGGATATGTGGGTATATGTATATGCATACATATGTGGAAATACATATGCGTATGCACACATGTACACTTGTACATGCACATCCACATGCGTATGCCCATACACATACATAAACAAACACATACACATATACGTATCAATATATACATACATATACACATATACACTTATACATATACATATACATATACATATACATATACATATACATATACATATACATATACATATACATATACATATACATATACATATACATACAGTATACATATACATATACATATACGGAAGAGTGACCATTGAGAAAGCAAAACTAATCGAAGCAAAGCGCTTTCGTATTCAGTGCAAAGTACATGGAAAGGAGGGGTTACAACAATATATATATATGCATCCACAGAGGAATTCGGGAAAGTGATTATTTGAGACGCCGGTCTCGCTTTGGGATCCCCTGGAGTTACGTAAGGGACGAACTAAACACAAGGCTAGACTCCCTGGAGACTGATTGGGGCGTCTCGAGGTCGCATGAGGCTACTGAAGATTCAGGTAATTCTTAATGATTTACATATTAGTTGACACATAACATTATCTTATTCATATAAACCATAAATCAATAAGAATGGGGTCTAGCATAATACTTAATTCGTCTCCTACGTTACTCCAGAGGGTCCCAAAGCGGGACTGGGGTCTCAAATAATTACCTTCCCGCATTCCTCTGTGGATGCACATATATATTCTTGTAATCCTTCCTTTCCATGCACTTTGCAATGAAGATGTAATATACGAAAGTGCTTTGCTTCGTTCAGTTTTGTTTTCCCAGTGGGCATTCTTGCATAATTGAACACGTTAACAGTGTTTCTTATTAGCACATACCTATACATATACATATACCAATACATATACATATACATATACATATACATATACATATACATATACATATACATATACATATACACATAAATATATGCAATACGTAGATATAAACATACACATATACTGTACATATATATATATATATATATATATATATATATATGTATATACTGTATATATATATATATATATATATATATATATATATATATATATGCATGTATATACCTATACCTATACCTATACACATATATATATATATATACATATATATATATATATATATATATATATATATATATATATATATATATATATATATATATATATGCATAAAGAAGCTACAAAAGTGTTGGACTCAAGATCAATGAGAGCAAGACAAAGATAATGAAGGTAGCAAGAGAGTCTAATTTGCTAGGAAGGGTACAAATTGCGGGGATGAACATAGAGAGTGTTAAAGATTTTAAATACTTAGGAGTAAGGGTGACCAGTGAAGGAAAAATGAAACGGGAACTGGAAGCCAGAATCGGAGCAGGAAATCGATGTTACTACAGCCTAATAGAATTATTTAAAAAAAAAGGTCAATATCAAGATCAACAAAACTGAGACTGTACAACTCAATAGTGAGACCAGTCATATTGTACGGCTGCAAAACATGGGCCCTTACGAAAGCTATGAAGAAGAAGTTTGAAGTTCGTGAAAATAAGATTTTACGGAGAATTGTAGGACCCGTGTATGACAACCAAAGGCAAGAATGGAGAATAAGACATAACTGGGAAGTTTGAGAACAAACAAAACAGTCCCATATATTATATATGTAATATATATATATATATAATATATATATATATATATACATATATATATATACATATATATATATATATATATATATATATATATATATATATATATATATATATATACAATACTTGATTATCTTATCGGGAATATTCTCTATATTGAACACAAGTTTTGTCTTATTTGTTGAGTTATCACAGCAGGTGTCCTATTGATTGTCGACATTTCATAACTGCCTGATTTCATCTTTAGGATGTTGTGTATAATTCACAGGATTATTTGGTAACTGTTACATCTAATGTTTATTAGGCATTCCATTATCGTGGTATGATATTATTATAAATTTACTGTTTATATGGCATTAGGAACCCTGCCTCATTTCATCCTAAAGGTGTCGGTGACTGGCAATTGCCCTGGGTCTTCAACCACATGGATCAAAGGTAACGATTTTCGTTTCCTGTCCTGACCTTTTCGCCTTTTTACTCTTTTTAATGCATATGTGTTACATTTCAAGTAATTCAGTCGGACTTTGTAAAGATCAGCAACCTCAGAGTACCTGAGGGCTGTATATCTTTGTAAGCTAATTTTTGGTGTGGATGATTAAAACAGGCTGAACCTAACCTGACCTGACCTAACATAACCTGACCTGGCCTAACATGACCTAACCTAGCCTAACACAACCTTGATTGAATGATCATCACTGTTGGGGCGATTTATATTTATAAGCTAAGTTCTGGGGTTAATATTCTTTATGTGGGGTTTCTTCTTTTTACATGGGTCTCTGGGTTTGCTGACCTTTACAACGTCTATTCAATTTATATTGCGACAGACAATTTTATTCATCAAAAGGAAACTTCTCTTTCTTGTGTTTGTCGTTGCCGTCTTTCACTGCGCACCCTCAGCCGTTGTTTACTTACGCTCTGGAGAGGAGCTCAGCCTCTTTTCAACGTCTATTCAGATACTGTTTCATGCAGTTCTCGGCTTTTTTTTCACTCTCCCTCGAGGGAATTCTTGGAGTGGCACTCCACTCGCAAGCTCTTTTCTTGCCTCCCATTTTCCTCCTGCAGGAGAAATCTTTTGGAATTTCACGGTCGTTTGTGACCTTTCCTCACTACGCTTGTGTGTCGAGATTCGGGATGGCGCAGTTAACACCATCCTGGTCTTCAGCTTTGGTCTTTTACTGAGCCTACGCACACACTTCAGCACTTCAGAAATTCTGTTTGAATTGTTTCATTACTTATTTCAGCTGTTGTACATAATGTCTTCAAGAAAGTGTTATAATGAATTTGGAGGTATAAGGTGTTTTGTATATTACTGAAAGAGATAACCTAGACATTTGA
>NC_134778.1:92983922-92986422 GCF_046742065.1 Oratosquilla oratoria
AGAGGAGGATGTAGCAGGGGTGTAGGAAAAGGAGGAAATGAGGCGAGAGGGAAGAAATCAGGTGGAGAGTCAAGAACAGAAGAAGGAAACGAGGAAAGGAGGAAGAAAAGCAATTGAGGAAGATAACTAGAAGTAGGAGCAGGTAAGGGGGAGCAAGTGAAGATAAGGAGTTGGATTAGGAGAAGGACAAAAGAAGAAAGGGAAAAAGTCTGCGTGTGGCAGTTAAGATGTCAATATGGATGATGGTCGTGGCCAAGACGGTGAGGATTATGCGTGGTGGTGGGTGGTGGGTGGTGGTGGTAGGTGGCTGTGGTGGGTGGTGGTGGTAGGTGGCGGTAGTGGGTGGTGGTGACAGGTGGCGGTAGTGGGTGGTGGTGGTCTGTGATGGGTGGTGGTGTTAGGTGGTGGGTGGTGTTAGTGGATGGTGGTGGTGTTAGGTGGTGGTGGTGGGTGGTGGGTGGAAGGTGGTGGTCGGTGTTAGGTGGTGGTGGTGGGTGGAAGGTGGTGGTGGCGGTTGGTGGGTAGTGGGTGATGGGTGGTGGTGGAGTTAGGTAGTGGTGTTGGTTGGTGGTGATGGGTGGTGGTGGTGGGTGATGGTGGTGGGTGATGGGTGTCGGTGGTGGGTGTTGGTGGTGTTGGTGAAGGTGCAGGTGGTGGAGGTGCAGGTGGTGGTGGTGATGATGATGATGATGATAATGATGATGATGATGATGATGATGATGATGATGATGATGATGATGATGATGATGATGATGATGATGATGATGATGATGATGATGATGATGGTGATGGTGATGATGATGATGATGATGATGATGATGATGATGATGATGATGATGATGATGATGATGATGATGATGATGATGATGATGATGATGATGATGGTGGTGGTTGTGGTGGTGGTGGTGATGATGATGATGATGATGATGATGATGATGATGATGATGATGATGTTGATGATGATGATGATGATGATGATGATGATGATGATGATGATGATGATGATGATGATGATGATGATGATGATGATGATGATGATGATGATGATGATGATGATGATGATGATGATGATGATGATGATGATGATGATGATGATGATGATGATGATGATGATGATGATGATGATGATGATGATGATGATGATGATGATGATGATGATGATCTAGGATCACTAGATTTATGATGATGATGATGATGATGATGATGATGATGATGATGATGATGATGATGATGATGATGATGATGATGATCATCATCATCATCATCATCATCATCATCATCATCATCATCATCATCATCATCATCATCATCATCATCATCATCATCATCATCATAAATATAGTGATCCTAGGGTTGGTATTACTTCTTATAGTGATAATACTGATTATAGTGGTAGTGTGGGTGGTGATGATGGTGATAATGAAGGTGATGAAAAAAAGACGACAATGATGATGACGACAATAATTATAATAATGATGACGACGATAATAATAATGATGATGACGATGATAATAATGATGGTGGTGGTTGTAAGGACAGTGGCGAAAGTAGTGTTGGTGTTGTTTCTTTCATGACAGTACAAAGGTTGATAACAAAATTGTTAAAAAAAAAAAAGACAACAGAAAGAAGACGTGAGACCCACTTGATCTACAATTCAACTCATTATCATCATCCATCATATTAAAAAGAAGTCGTGAATGTAATTTATTTATCTTCTAAGACGATGTGATAAGAATTTTCTCATTTCGTGTGAGCGTCCTGGGACAAGATGATATAAAAAAGTTGAATGGAAAATGTTAATATGATACTAAAAGATAAAAAAGGAAAGAAAAAAGGGGGAGGATGAGGAGAGGGAAAAGGAGGAGGAGGTGGAGGAGGAAGACGAAAACAAAAAGGAGGAGGAGGAAAAAGAGCAGGAGAAAGAAGGGAATAAGGAGGAAGAGAAAACAGAAGAGCAGGAGGAGTAAGAGAAAAAGGAAGAAGAGGAGGAGGAAGGGAAAAAGTAAGAGTAAGAGGAAGAGAAAGAGGAATATAAGGAAGAGAAAGAGAACGAGAAAGAGGAAGAGAAAGAGAAAGAGGAGGAGCAGGAAGAGGAAGAGTTAGAAGAGGAGGAAAAGAAAGACGTAAAAGAAGAGGAAGAAGTAGAGGAAGAAGAAGAGGAAGAAGAAGAGGATGAAGAAGAATGGGAAGAAGAAGAATAAGAAGAAGGGGAAGAGGAGGATGAGGATGAAGAAGTAGTAGTAGAAGAAAAAGAAAAAGAAAAAACAAATCTGGGTTGTATCAAAAGACTTCATGAGCCAACTTGGTCTGTCATTATACAACTTGAGAACATGCTATTTAGATACAAGTTCAAGTTTTGCAATACACATAGTCTTTCTGCCTTCATTTCCAACTCTTGTGGCAAACCTGCCTGCCCCTGCTTGCCTCTCTGCCTGTCTCTGCCTACCTATTTCTCCGTCCTTTCTCGAGGCAGAAATGGAATGAGGAAAGGAAGGAAAGG
>NC_134778.1:92998922-93013922 GCF_046742065.1 Oratosquilla oratoria
AGCCTTGAAGATGACTCTCGTCAAGGAAGGCCTGCCATCGTCACCACTCAAGAAATCATCGACAAAATCCATGACATGTTGCTCACAGATGGCCGTTTGACTGAAGGGTCAATCTATTACTAGACCATACTATGCCAACTTAGTAAGGTAGCTGCGAGAGAAAATAAAAAAAGGCATAGAAAGCTGTCATTAGGGGTGCTTTTCCATCAGAACAATGCGCCAGCACACAAATCCGCCGTGGATCTAACTGCCATACACAATTGCGGCTTTCAGCTAGTTGAACATCCGCCCTATTAACCTGATTCGTCTCCCTTAGACTACTATTTACCAAGATGAAAAAAGAGCTCAGCGATCAACATTTCGCCACGGATAATGACGTCGCTGATGCTGTAGAAGTGTATTTGGAGGACCAAGACACAAGCTTTTACGAAGAGGGGGATCCGTAAACTCCACGACCGTTGGAATAAATGTGCAAACTTGCAAGGGGATTACGTTGAAAAATTAATTTATCAATTTATCATGAAATAAATTTTTGTACCTTAAGTCACGAATTTCTCAATCACCCCACGTAGAAGTGATGCGGACATCTTATACAGATTCTCATGGCCACCCGGGTCGTAAGAAGTGACCGCATGATACAGCAGGTCCCTGAAACATATAAACACCCACACGTAACATCTGAGGACGAGACCATCAACGGTTTTTCTAACAATATATATTTTTTCGATTGTATTTATGTGAAGAAAATATATTAAAAATTTCCCTCATTTGTTTCTTTTTTTCTTCGACTTTCTTTTTTATTTATATTTTCCATTAATATTTAAGTTACCTTTTTGACATTTATCTATTTCATTTTATTTGGTTTTACTGGAGCCTGTTTTTTGTAATCTATTTCTAAATGATATTTCCAAAACGTTCACGGTGTTTCAACATCCAAACGTCGTCAAAAGCTTTTCCGATTTTTTTTTTCTTTTAATGGTTGACTTTTTTCCTTTCCTGAGTTACTCTTTTGTTTTATATCCTTTAAGAACTGGAGAGTAGGAGACTCTCGACCCAAATCAGCAAAACCGTCGTTCACAAAGCTCCTTGGTAGCGAAGCAGTTCGCTTGAAGCTCCTGGTTCCAGGGTCCTCGAGGTCCTCCTCGCCCGGCGGCGGGTCTCCTGAAGGAGTCACGCACGGTTTCACAGTTCGCATGACTCAGAAGGGAAGATATTGTCGATGCGTAGCGACCACGCACACATGCTATCTCTCTCTCTCTCTCTCTCTCTCTCTCTCTGTCTCTCTCTCTCTCTCTCTCTCTCTCTCTCTCTCTCTCTCTCTCTCTCTCTCTCTCTCTCTCTCTCCTATCAGAATTATGTTTTTCTTTATTTAGCTGTCGACCTATTTGTTACCTCATGCATATGATCAATTGTTTAATGAAGTTTTATTTAAACAAATACAATCGCGATATTCCGTGAAAGGCTAGACAGGAACATTACCAACATGTTTTTATTTTTCTTCTATTTCCTTTTGAATATGTATTTTTTTTTCTTTCACAGAAACCAATTGTTGAAGTGACTCTAAATTCTTATTTGTTTTGCTCGCGCAGGCTGACTTCACGCTATTTTTTTTTTCTACTTGGTTTTATGTAACGTATCACCTCATTTTTTTTTTCCACCGAGAAGAAACACCTGAAGATGTAAAGAACAGGAACACACATTTCCCACAATCTTTTGATTTTTAGAAAACAGTAGATCGTTCAGGTCCATTTTTATTTCCACCTGGTCTGGTCGTGGCGTCCACGTCTCTACGGTTCTCGATCTTAATGTTTTTACCTTCTGCTTGAGGTCATAATTCTCTTGTCATTCGCATAATTTCATTCGAACCATTTGCTTTTCTTCGGCTTCCCATTGATATTCATTTTCGTTTTTACCTTTGCTTTTGCATACTTTTTTTCTGTTTTTCGTCTTTGCAGGCTTTCTCCTCTGAGCCATTTTCTTCATGCCTTCATCTCACTGCTGTTATATTTCACATTTATATACTTTTTTCTTCAATACTCGTTTCCCCTCTTATCCGTTTTTTTTTTCCTCCGTGCTGCTGTGTCGCCTATTTTTCATTTGATTTCTGGAAACAGTTCAAAGAAAAGTAAATTGAATAAGCTAGTCTTTCATCCATGACAGTGACGGTAAAGATTTAGAAAAAAAAAGACAACAACTCGTTGTTGGTAGGAAGAACGAACAAAGAATATTCAACTTGTTGAAGTAAAGAAATACCAAACTCTTGCAATCATGTTTGTTTGCATCCTTTTTAGAGTGGAGATAGAAGTCATATTTACTTCTTACATTTTTCTGTTTAGTTGTCTATATATATGTATTTATTCACTTGTTTATTTATCTATCTGTATGTATGTTTAACATTTTGGTTATTAATCTATATCATCTTGTTTTTTCATTATTTACCTCTTTATGTATATATCGTCTGACTTGTTGACCTTATAACTATTTACTTTCTTGTCAATTCATTGAGTTCTTTGTTGTCTACGAGGACAATTCTAACGCCTTTGAATATATGATTTCTTCCCAAAGGGATTCTTATTGAAGTTAAAAGAATTCATAAGTAGTAAAGGTCTAGAAAAGATAAGATAAAATAAAAATCAATTATGTCATCTCACATAAACCCTTACTCCCTCTAATGACAAATTCGGCACAGTTACCTATTTTATTCTTAAAAATGTCAAACAATTTTATTCAGCTCAGAGTATGCCTCAAGGTCGGCAAAGAGCCGAATGTAGCAGCACTCTTCTTTGTTGAGCAGAGCCAAGACAACGCTCAGCGTTGTCCTTTTGTTCCCCTGGGGTAGCCCTTGATGTCGTCGAATTTGTCGGTTTGGCTTCGGTTCCAGTAGTGGAAGAAATTGGACTTTGTTCCAGTAATTCTTATCACTAATTCTTATTTTGTTTATTATCTTCTTAATAATATTGCTTATGTATTCCATACTAATCCTGCCTATTTTTGGCATTATTTTCATTCTCATTTTTGTGTTTGTTCCCGTCTTTGTCTTCATTTCGCTCTTTATCTCGCTCATATTTTTTCCTTCCGTACATTCTTCCTCCTCCATTTTCCACTCCTTCATTTGATCTTCATACTTTCATCCATTTTCCATTTGAAAAAAATGTTTTGTGTAACGAGCGATTTATGTTCTCTTTAGAGGACAGTTATGATGGCTACGAAGTGGAATAATACATTCAATCAAACATGATAAATCATAATGACTGAATATGTATGTATGTATGTATGTATGTATGTATGTATGTATGTATGTATGTATGTATGTATGTATGTATGTATGTATGTATGTATGTATGTATGTATGTATGTATGTATGTATGTATGTATGTATGTATGTATGTACGTAAATATGTATGTATATATGTATGTATGTATGTATGTATATGTGTATGTATGTATGTATGTATGTATGTATGTATGTATGTATGTATGTATGTATGCATGTATGTATATATGTATGTATGTATGCATGTATGTATGTATGTATGTATGTATGTATGTATGTATGTATGTATGTATGTATGTATGTATGTATGTATGTATGTATGTATGTATGTATGTATGTATGTATGTATGTATGTGTGTATGTATGTATGTATGTATGTATGTATGTATGTATGTATGTATGTATGTATGTATGTATGTATGTATGTATGTATGTATGTATGTATGTATGTATACATACAAACATATATAAGGAATAAACTTGTCCCGATTTATAAACCAAGAAATATTACACCCTCGTATTCATACTTGCACGCGCACACATTCTCACAAAAACACGGGCAAGAAAAATGGATATGCATTCACAGGAAGAGTTTTACTACTACTTGGTAATTGCAAAAGGCAGATGGATGGAAAGTACGAGAAAATATAATGAATATCCTTCAGTGAAACGACGCAACAACCCTTGCGTGCGATATCAGCCACTGAATTCTCACAGGAGGCCGTATGAAAGACGAAAAACACCGAAGAGCAGAAGAATGACAGTTAGAGTACATATCCTCACCACCTGCACCTCTAGCTTGACCCATATCCATGGTCTGAAAGCTAAAAGGTATTTGCTTGCTAGACTTGGAACTGGTCTTTTTTTTTTTTTTTGTCTTGAAACCTCTAGTTTGTTTTAGTTTTTCTTATATGTTGTTGCATATCATACTTTCTATTGTTGTATATTTTTTCTATGTTTCGTTTTCGTACATTGTGTTAAATAGGGAATTCAATTTGAGTTGATTTGTTTGTGCTTTTTATATTTTCTACTAACCCCCCTAAAAATGAAGAAAGGAGAGAAAAAAGCTTCTAGTCAAAGTTTTGTGGTAAAGTTAGATTTGTCTCTTGTATTGTATATTTGTACCACAGTGGTGATTGCGAGTTTTGGTTTCTCCTTTATGGTTCTAAATCAATTCCTTTGTTATTCATATTGGTATATGTTGCTAAAGTGTTTGTTTAGTGTAATCCTTGTTCAGTAAACCTTGTAGGCCTACTGCGTTGAGTAATATTTCTCTAATTTTATCGCTTTCTAATATCTTCCTAATTTTATCTGTCCAAGGCAGATCTTTAAACTGTTCAACATTTATTGATAAATCGTGTGGAGGAGCTTTACGTTTGTAAATTTCTGGATGTGAAATTACAGGTTTTATTGGCAGTGTTAATCCTACTTCCGCATCTAAATTTTTATTGTTTGTCTAGGTTACCGCATTTAGAATCATTCTCAATCCGTTGTATTATATTTTATTTTCCTCTCGTTTATGTTCAGGCATTATCGTAATAGATACTGATCTATTTCTAGCTAAGTATGATTTTATTCGTATTTTACTACTTATTGATGTTTTAGAACGTGTTTTAAAACTTCGTTTTGCTTTAGCGGTATTTATGAAGTGTTATATTTCACACACACACACACACACACACACACACACACACACACACACACACACACACACACACACACACACACACACACACACACACACACACACACACACACACACACACACACACACACACACACACACACACACACACACACACACACACAAAACACAGAGAGAGAGAGAGAGAGAGAGAGAGAGAGAGAGAGAGAGAGAGAGAGAGAGAGAGAGAGAGAGAGAGAGAGAGAGAGAGAGAGAGAGAGAGAGAGAGAGAGAGAGAGAGAGAGAGAGGAGAGAGAGAGAGAGAGAGAGAGAGAGAGAGAGAGAGAGAGAGAGAGAGAGGGAGAGAGAGAGAGAGAGAGAGAGAGAGAGAGAGAGAGAGAGAGAGAGAGAGAGAGATCATAATGTCAAGCAAATTATGGGTTCCGCAGCCTGGGGCCGAATTTATAAAATATACTAACCCTAATTTACAAAAGATCCTAACTCTAATGGCGAAGATTTTATCTAAATCCCTCTGTCAGCGACCTAAATGCTTATCTCCAGACGTAACCTCGACATTATGGACAGCTGATTTAGGTAAGATCTCCACCATTTTGGATATTTATGTCTAGACTTAGAGGTTAGGATCTTTTATAAATTCGGCAGAATTTATAAAAGATCTATAGCTTTCTATTTAGTGTTGTGAACATATATTCTTCTGTGCCCAGCACTAGCCCCTCCATTTTTGATATAGGTATTTTCTTTTTAATTTTATCTGTTTTTTTAACATGTACTTGAGGTCATCACTCTTTTTAATTGCATACTATAATTCAAATAATTTGGAAATCTCTGGCGTTCTGTTTTTATTTTTTACTCTAAACCAGAAAATTAGACTCCTAAGATTTCCAATCTCGTGCACTTCTATATTAAAAAAAGTTTAACCAGTTTTTGTTAATCTAGATTATGCTTTTTTCTTTGATTTCTAGTAACTGTTATTGCATATCACGTTTATTGCTACTTTTTCAATGCTTGTTTCTTCTTTTTTTGCAGAATTTCCCTCAGACAACTTATCACTACAGATCACCACAGAATCAGAAAGAAAAATGCATTTTATATACTAGAAAAAATTTACGAAATACAAACATTATAAGAATAAAGAGGAAATAAAGATAAATTTGGAGAATTTAGATACTGACCAGTAGGCACAAAAATGGATGAGATAGCAGTAATCATTCAGAAGTTCAGTAAAATAACTAAATTAATATGAAACATCAAACTACACATAGATCCTCCCCCCCCCCTACTACCACTTCTCCAACAAAGATCTGGAACGAAAAAAAAAGGGAAAATTATCTATCTATCTATCTATATATATGTATATATGTATATATATATATATATATATATATATATATATATATACTGTATATATATATATGTATATATATATATATATATATATGTATATATAAGTAAATAATAAACAAATTATTATATAGCTAAATCAATATATAAGTGAATAAATTTATAAATATCCAAATAAAACAAACCAAAGTAAAAATAAACAAAATAGAAAAAATAAATAAATAAATGAAGAGAAAAAAAATCCCATGCTGAGGATACTGATAAGATTTTAAACATCCTTTTAAAACATTTTGGTTTAAATGTAGTGGAAGTCACCATTACCTTCAACCTCTCCTGAAAATACAATAAAATTCGAACAACTTTGAAAGGAATCCACGTAATACCCATATAAAAACTAAACAAACCGGTTGAAAACTCAATATCTTATAGACCAATATCACTACTATCCACCATATCCAAGCTCACGAAAAAATTAGTAACCAAAAGAAACATAACTAAAATATCCATCTCCTCAAACAAGCATGGACTCAAAGAGGGCTGCTCCACCTGAACGCTGTCAATAAACATGATCCAAAAAGTGCTGGAGAAATTCAACTAACGGCACCATATAAATCAAACTGCTCCAGATGGAACCATCACAAAGATGACCCTGACCGCCTTGTCATACTCTGCCCCGCACTAGATATTGTTAGACACCACAATATTTCTTCTTTGAGTGACTTACACGTATGGGCCAGGCTGGTGGCCGCTGCCGGTTACTTGGGAGTTGAGAGGCTTCTGCAAAAAAAAAAAAAAAAAAAAAAAAAAAAAAAAAACTGGAGCAATAGTTGATTGATTACCACATATTTTTCAATGGATTCATTTCTAATTATGTTGTTTGTTTTCCATGCTGTCCCTGCTATTCTTTGTCGTCGTTATTTTTGTCTTAATCCTTATTCTCGTCTCCGTCTTTGTCTTTTCGCTCTTCCCCTCATTCATATTTTTTCCTCTCTTCCTCCTACCCTTCTCCTTCCTCCTTACTTTCTTCTTTCTCTTTCCTTTCTTCTTCCATCCCCCTGTAGGTGTAAGAAAAAGTTGTGTTCGTTTACCAATTGGATGCTCGCTGGCCGTGCGGGCTAGAGCGTCGCTGCTAGCGACGAAGGTCGAGGTGACGGCGGTTCAAACCCTGCCACGGCACGGGCGAGTTGGACCAAGGGCATGGTTCATTAGATTACACACTACGAAATCTTCTTTAAGAGGCATCGTCCTAGCTCCCTGATAGAAGGAGTTCATAACATTAAACCAAATCGATCGAGTCATTTAAGAGGTTGTATTTGCAAATGGAATGATATACATTTGTTTTTATATTTACTTTCTATATTTCTTCAAAAGTGAAATTTACGTCAATGTAGGTTTGTATATTTGTCTGTCTATATACCTATCTATATACCAAAGGCTTCCCTATTACAAGAGAGATATCTTAATATATCGATAGCCTCCTTTATGTTTTCTTCCCTTCCTGGCTTAAGATCCTGTCGTTTATGGTTTATTTCTTGCGCAAAATTCCCTGTGGATTACATGTTTGCAAGAAGATAAATGTGGCGTCCAGATGCAAGCTATGGGTCATGGTGTAGTTTTCTATTTTTTCTTTTTTTCTATGTCTCTATAATTTCGTTGCAGATTTAGGACAAGTTAAAAGTTAGTATGATTTTAACTTATGTTCGTTGCTATTTGTGCGGCTATTTCTGTTGTTCCTTTTGACATCGCTAAATTTTGTTCATTTGGATATTTCTATGAGTGTCCCTCGACACATTTATTTTCAGATTTGTGTCATATTGGTCTTTTCCAGACTCCTCCAATTTTATGTTCTTTTATTCACCTTTAGTCATGACTGTTTTTCATTTTTGGGATTTATTTTTGTATTGTTCTTTGTTGCATTTTCTCTTGAAAAGTATCATGAAACGTGCCTGAACTTTGATATACTTTGCCACATTTTATTGCGCAGATTTCCATCTTGTTTGTATATTTTCTATCTTTAATTGTCTGGCAATTCCTTTCTATGACTTTGTCTGTGACTGTACTTTTATTTCCCCATTTACATGTTCCTAATAGTGCCAGTATAAATGATGGTTACCTTTCTTCTTTAACTACTGCAGCACATTTCTTTTTAACTTCGTATTTTCAATAATAAAGTGGCTCGCCTATTAATATTTTGGTAATTGGTCAGAGCAGACACCAAGTGAGGATGGAACCTTTTCTTAAATGTACAACTTTTCGCTTGTTGCACTTTAATGTTGTACATTTAATAAAGGTTCCATCTTCATATGTTATTTGCTCTGACCATTCTGTCGGCATTTGCCATATGAAATAAGTTTGGTAATTACTTGAAGCCTACCTCAACCACCGCCACCGTGCATCACCTTTTGCTTCCTTATGAAAGTAGCAGTTGCCGACAAGACTGACGAGTTAAACACCATATGTGGACGGAGCCTTTATTTGTATGACATTTCGCTATAATAATCGAAACGTGGTACAAATGAAGGCTCCGTCCTCATATAATGTTTAACTCGTCAGTTTTGCTTCCTTCCCCACTTGCCACATTGTGAGTCTCTCAGGTTGAGCAACCTTGATGATTTCGGTGTAGAGCATTGATCATAACTTTATATATCGTTTCGCGTCTGAACGTCGAGTGCTTCCTCGGCCTACTTCTGACTCAACTTCCTGAACCATAGCTTCTACATTGGAGGGGTTCTTCGCGCTTTCATATGTCTATATTTTACTTAATTTTTCTTGTCTTTTATGGATTATTATTCAATAGTTCGTGTATGAGTTGTTTGTGCTTGACTCATTTTTATATGCTATGAGTATGCTTTCGTGTTTTTTCAGTGTTTAAATGTTCTTATGATTTTTTTTTATGTTTGACGTGTTTGAATTACTTATGGCATTGTCTTAACTTTCTTTTGTCAATGTGTAAGTAGATTACATCTTAATTCCTTGTAGTAAGAAGGAGGTGGAAGGGTGGTTGAGTTTAGGATAGCTTTTGTAAAGGCTTCTTTTTCTTACTCGAGACTACCTATAAAGTGGATGTGCTGAAGTGTTAAAGTATACGACTTTTTGTGGGTTGCCTTTTCTCACTTAGGCCGAAGTGGCTTCAATCGTTGAAAAGTAGTTGACTTGAACAATCTTTTAACTATAGTGATAGCAGCTGACACACCTCTTCTTTTTCTTCCCTTTCTTTTACCTTCTCATTCTCCTTTCTCTATTCGCTCGTCTTCCTCCTCTTTTTTTCTTCTTCTTCCCCTTGTCCTTCCTCTTCTTTCCTTTTTTGACTCTTTCCTTCATCTTGTTCCTCTTTCTTCCTCTTTTTTTCCGTTCTTCATTGTGTTTTCATTCTTTTATCTACTCTTCATTTTCTTCTCCCCTCTTTCTCTCTTTCTATTTTTTCTCCCTCCTTGACAGTAAACGCCACTGATAGGAGCGCTACAACATGTAGGAAAGTGATTTTTATTTCGAAATTTCATGGAACAGTCCTGTCAGCTTGTGCAGCAGTGTGGAAAGATATCTGAGTACTTTTGATTTTGTCTTTGACGCTGCGCACCGCACCAACAGAAATTTTGTTTCTACTTGTTACTTTTTTTCTTGCTTCTTGAACACGGTGACAGCTTTATCCATTTTGTATTATCAGTGCCACAAGGTTTCATTCAGGTAAGAGCGGGGACCCGGTTTTTTGGGGGTATCAAGACCTATTAAAGAATCAGCCTCGTCATTTTCGTTCAGGCGGTACACTTTATTAGACTCGTGAATAGCGGCAGGCACGAGTGGCAGGTTCATGAAAGAAATAGGTAATAACTCGTTTACCAACAGAATGGTTAACGAATGGAATAGACTTAGTAACAATAAAGTGAGCGCAGAAATAATTAGCTGTTTTAAGAGAAGATTAGACAATTTATGGATAAGGATGAAAAGTGATAAGGGACAGGGAACTGTCTAGTGGTCTCTTGGAGTCTTCTCCATTCTTATGTTCTTTTATTCACTTTAAGGTTGGTTCTTGAACCTACCTAACTCTCCATCCCACTTTCACGAGGTGGGAAGAGAAACCCTTGGTGGGGCAAAGCCCTTCTCAGTTGCGGTAAGTTACTTTTTTTTTTTTTTTTTTTTTTTTTTTTTTTACGCCGATCTTTGGGTTGTCTCCCCGCCTCTGACCAGGGCTGTTGAGAACCAACACAAGAAGTACGCAGCAGGTCCCGGGAACTGAAGAGGGCTACCACGTTGCTCAGCTCTTCAACTGTTCTGGCCAATGGTCCTCTCTGGGACCTCTGTTAAATTATCTATTAGATGAGTATGGTCATGCACGTGTGAGGAAATAATTGTGTAAACCTCCACAAATGCTCGAAGTATTACAATATCAACCGAGACAACTTTAACCTATTCTTGTCCGAGGTTCCCTTCCTCAGTTGGAACAATCGTATCGCGCCAGCTAGGATAAAATCGTTTAGAATCAGAATAATGTCTAAAATGCGGCATGGGCAAAAATTAGCTCAATATGTTTACTAATTGTCTCTTCATGCAATTTAGACTTGAAATTTTAGGGAGAAAGACTCTCTCCTCAACTTGTAATGATTGAGCCTTTGATTAACCTCCAACAGGAAAACAGTTCAGTACCTTGTAACCATCTGTGTAATATATCAATATATTGAACCCCACACACATGCCATAACAATTCTAGATCTCATCTGTATCAAACCAGGAAATTATTAATCAACGCTCGTATTATTCATCATTTTATGAGTTATAACACTGTGAGTTTTAAACAGTTTCATCGACTGTATTAATGTCCCTCACTGCAGCTGTTGCTATAGGCAAATCTTCCATATGTTGGTGGTATTCGCATTTGAGAATTGAAAATATTCAAATTTGAGTTTATATTTCTGACGATGTTCTTTCGCGACAAATTATTGTTAATGAAATTTCTTTTATTTTTGTTCAAGACCATCATCATGGTAAATAAGAATCCATGTTTGTGGTCAAATATTTGGTAGGAGAAGCAAGAGATACACTCAACGTGAAAAGGTGAAGCAACATAGTTGAAAGGATTGTTAGCATAATGTGTGACTCCTTTACTAAGAATATACACATTACAACTTCTGGTCTAACTTCAATCATTTTCATCACAGAGGTGTTTACCCCGTCTTCTCTTCAGGTTAACATAATCTGATGCAGAAGTTCAATGACATTTGAACTTCCATTATTGACAAATGACTTTAAACTCCAAATACTACACAAAAACTAAAAGGCTCGATAGTTTCTCGATCTTATTCTTATCCCATCTTAACTCCAATGTTTCGTCTCCTCCTTTGATGTTTGGAGTCCTGGAACTGTGGTTGCAGCGTACCTAACTCCCCTCACCTTTCCAGAACTTTGGCAGGATTTCTTGTTTAACCACCAAATTTGTTTGATCTTGTCCTGGGAGTGAGGATATCAAGCTGACAAGTATGTCCAAACTTTGAAGGTCATTCACTTTACCTGGAAGACATACCAGGATCGATCAACATCAAGAACGCTCCTTCTTATCAGCCTTTGTTTCTTTCTGATTTTTTTTTCTTTTTAATCTTTCAATAAGTTTTCGTTTCCTTATTATTGTTATCTATTCTATTTTAAATCTTTTAAATTATTTTATTATTATTATTATTTTTTTTTTAAACTAGCTTTTATTCGCTCTGCGAGTGGCTAGACAACGAATGTCTTTGTCGGAAGTCGAGGCTTAAAGATCATACAATATACAACGTCCTTATTACCGTCCCCCTTATGGGGTATTGACTGAATAAATTCTATGAGGTCAGTATTTTCGTGATTTAATATGATCCCTACGGACCAGAGTTACACATCATTCTTTTATGATTGAAAACTAAAAAAATAATAAAAAGAATACCGATATTTTTTAACTTCCTTCTGCTAACTTTTTTTAAATCCCTCTTTTACCCTCTCCATGACTCCGAACGATATTGTTCTCAAAGACAGAAGCACTGATTATTTAAGAAAAATACTTTACTACCGTCTCGCGATGACCCTCTACAAGAGGAATCGAACCACATCCATTAGACTTCACGTCCCCAGATACCGGAGTTCTAGACCACCCGGCCACTAAGCTTCCCCGTACGGCTCGTCTACACGATCAGTTTGACACTGGTTTGGGAACACTAATCCTAAACTGTTCCCCAACAATAACCGCATAGACAGAAACACTGAACCACCTACGCTTGCTGGTCAGAGACGTGCGGGAGCTGGATGGTGGACTGCCACCTACGTTGACCACAGCCACGCTTCCTCATTGTTTTTCAACAACGTTTTAGCTCAAATATTCAGCACTTTTTTCATTATCTTTCCGGAGCCAGAAAAGACAACAGTCCAGCTGTCCGCCGCTGACGTGTGTAAGTCTCATACCTTTCTCCTGCACCGTAATGTGTTTCATACTGACGTGTAGACAGGCCATTTCGTAGTTATTTCTCATCGCTATTCCTCCGTCCCCATGTATCGATACTGATTTGTTAAATACTCGAATATCATATGTGTGAGTCACAATGGTCTTGCATCACGTGTTGGACTCGTGATCGACAGCTATTACCCTCCCGGATAAGAGCTCATATATGCCTGATCTATGGGTAATGCTGTGACCTCACACATAAATATCCAACTCCTCGCCCACGAGAGCTGGAGTGCCGGCTCGCAGAGTAGCGATACTGAAATTATTTCAGCCTTGGGCAGGAATCAAATTCGGAGGCTGGAGTTACGGTTGCGAACGCTGCCACTGCGCCGTCGAGCCGCATATTAGCCCTTATGCATTTATGAATGAGCAACTACGCGAGAGGCTTAGGTACCAGACAAGTCCCATTTGAATTCAGAACTGTAGAAATATTGTCATCTTTATGGCGAACCAAATATTTTATTCATCTAGCAGCCACGTGGATCCCAGTTCTTTTCAAATCCGCTACCAGTGACTGCCACTTGCCATAGGTGGCAGACCATATATGACGAAGACGACGGCTGCAGCAGTAATAAGGTATCTCCTGGCGTTAGTAAATATTCTTATTCATAAAAACTATAGACTTATGACAAGAAAATCAACATGAAAAATTCATAAGAATATAGGTTATTAAGATAGGCAATATACATGACTTCACAAAAAGAACAAGTGAATCCACAAAGAGGACACAAAAATAGGAGCTGTAGTAGTGGGTCAGTTATATTTTCACACTGTCTGGCTCACCTAATGTTTTATTCAGACAACGTACACACAAAGACACAAAATCAAATCCAGTATCTTTCTACCTCATACGCACACTACCCCGGGCTGGGCATGCTTGGATGAAGACGGGTCATCCCGATGTGGCAGAGAACACATCGCCGGCTCTTAGGTTTCCCTAAGACGTTATCACGCTGGGCTATTTTCCTTCGACTGTTGCAGCAGATTTACAGCCCGCAGTTTTCGGAAAAGAATGTGATATGCTGGAGGACAATTATTTTCCTCCAGCATATCAAACGACATTCTATGTATTTTTGTTGAGAAAACAAAATAGTTTATCAGTGATTTTACAGCGGAAAGAGGTCTGGAGGAGGGGAGTACAGCCGATTAATAGGAAGTTGGAGAGAAAATAGCCTAGTGGAGGGCGGACTAGTGACAGTCTGCAACTAGCTAACCTCACGCTAGGTAAGGCGTCACAGGCATCAACTTCAACGAAATAAATTGGAGGAAAGTATATTAGATGATATTCAGAACCGCTTAATCAAACATGTTTATTCATGAATTTGTAAGAGGATTGATATTCCATTGAGACCTATTTTCATTTTCCATGTCTTTGTTTTCTTCATGTCCCAAGTCTTCCGTCTCTGGAATAGAAGTGAGTTAGATCAGTTGGTGGCTATGTTCCAGTTTTTACGCGACACAACTGCCTCCCAAAAAAGTTTTTTATCTTTTTCAGATCGCCACATCACTCGATCGGACCACGAAGGTATACACAGATCCGGTTTCGGGAGGCATTTTCCCTAAGGTTTGTTTCGCATTACCGTGTCCTGACTGGACACGCGGTCGCAAATCGCAGGAGATCTGGAGTCTGTTTTTGAAAGGCAGGAAAATGAAATGCAAATCCGAAATGCAGAGGGGCAATTGGTTTTCCAGGAGAAATATTACAAGATTAGGAGAAAGCTATGACTTTGTTCGCAACCTGAATAACTCGAGCCTTTTCCATGGATCAACTAGTGAAGATGAAACGAAAATCCATACTCTGGCTACCATATCCTGGGTGAAATGTAAGGGCAGAAATGATCGGAGGTAGGTGAAGAGAAGAAAGATGGAGGAAAAGGATAAAAAAAATGGAGAGAGGAAAAGGGAGAAACGAAAGTAAAACTAATAAAAAAAATGGGAAAAGGGTAGATGTTCAAAGTTTATTGGTGGGAAAGAGGATATCAATATGAAATGAGACAACACCAAATATAGATTAAGCATAAAGCACAAGGGGTCTCTGGAATTTGATTATTTTCTTTTATGACGAAGACCAAAACATGAACAAGTAAGTGAGCCTTGAATTATTTACTTTCTGATTATAATAATGAATGTTCTCGCCATGATTTCTCTGTTGAAATTACAAGTCATTATATGTCTTCATAAAGAATCATTTAATCAAGATACATTTTGAACCAGAGATCCCAAACCACCATACTTGCACGTCTTAGGCTCTATTCGTGCTCACTGTTTGAACCACGCGGA